>NC_056734.1:752063651-752151151 GCF_019279795.1 Protopterus annectens
GCTTTCTCTCATGTTATGCATCCTCTGTTCCTTGGTATATATTGGTCAGCCAACCAAAGCAATGTGCATGCTTCGCCGTACTTTTTTTGGTATTATATTTTCTGTTTGTGTCTCACTGGTATTGGCAAAAACTATGACTGTGATTGTGGCTTTCAGTGCAAAGAAACCCAACAGCAAATTAAAATGGTGGGTAGGAAACAAGGTCCCTAACTGTTTAGCTCTTTTCTGTTCACTAGTTCAAATTATGATATGCAGTGTTTGGGTTGCCTATTCTCCACCTTTCCCAGAAATGAACACAACGACTAGGAATGAAAGAGCCATACTAGAATGTAATGATGGTCAAAATGCATTTTTCTGTTGCATGCTGGGATATTTGGGGTTTCTGGCTTTTGTTAGTTTCTTGGTAGCTTACTTTGCCAGGACATTGCCAGATACTTTTAATGATGCTGGCTATATCACAATAAGTATGCTGATATTCCTTACTGTGTGGCTGGCTTTCATTCCAGCATATATTAGCACAGAAGGCAAATATACTGTAGCTGTTGAGATATTTGCTATTTTATCTTCTAGCACAGGATTACTGAGCTGTATATTTTTTAAAAAATGTTACATTATTTTACTGAGGCCTGACAAAAATACCAAAAAAAATGTATTTGGGAAGAGTGCTTAGACTGTAAATCTAATACATTTTTATCTTTCAGCTAATTTCAGAATATTGATTATGATACCTCAAATAACTTTAATTTGTGATGAATTTATTAAAATATTTTAAGAATAAGTAGTCAGCACATATAATTATTAAAGTTTTTGTCAAATTGCCCATGTCTACATTTCTTTATTTAGACTTCATGAAATTCAATAAAATCAGTGATCATTTTGTGCATTACTAGTTCAGAAACTGTTAATGTCTGAGAAGCAAATATGGTCAGGATTCTAAACATTATGCTTTAAAAAGTAACTTAATTGAAAAAGCCCTGTCAGTGATGCTACTCTTTTGAACTGTAACAATGAAGATCACTTCTTTAATCTTGCATGAGTATGGTTTGCTTACTTTTGCTATAAAATCATATCAAGGAAAAAAAACAACTGCCTCAACTGAGATTCATGCCGCTACCTTTCATTATTCAGCTCTAGCTATACCAACAGCTGCACCAGTGAGGAAGCTGTAATCTGCACATCCCTCAGTGAGTTGTATACATCCTTAATGCATTACCCAGTGAGTACACAAATATTTTTTTGTAAGAACACTGGAAAAAAATGTGGTTGTCTTTGTTACTCATTTAAGCACATGTAAAACATATTTTTCTTAGCTGGAATTTAGGTCATGACTTTCATATAGCTGAGGACCTCAGCAGCTATACTTGTGAGTTATTTAAAATGTGCTTCCCAGGATGCACCACCCTTTTCAATTATGCAGTTCATTGGCAGCACACATAATCAGTACAACTATTTTAGACTGCTTTACTGGGTCTATATTATAATCTCGAAGGTTTAAAACTTCGAATCACTAAAGATCGGACTTTAGTGATCGAAGTCTTAAACCATCAAAACAAAAAAAATACTAAATTAAAAATAAATAAATAAATAGTGTGTAGGCATGGGGGCAAGCCCCCGTGCACCCCCCACACCCCTCCTATTTAAATATAACAACTCTGAGAATGCACTACATTGATGTAAACGGAAATCTTCCCCTACAGAGATTTTCCATTTAAACGTTCGATGTAGCGCATTTTCACTATTTTCGTGTCGACAATATCATTTTCGATATTGTCAGACTTTGAGATTATAATAAAGACCCGCTTTAGAAATAAGTGCATTGGGTGGGATCTCAATGCAAGCTCTTTAAAATACTCTTTTGGTTAGACCACCAGCAATGCCACTGGGAAAGCTAAGATATGCATTTCCATATGTACATTAGTTTTCCTAGTGTACAATACATTAGTTTTCCTCAGTGCACAATCCTGTGACTAACCTTGTGATTATTCATAACTGTAACACAAGAATTACAGAATGCACCTTCATGAAATGCATTCCAGCACAAATGAAGAAGTCTTTAAGTGACTCCCTTACAACATGAGCTAAAGATCGGACTTTAGTGATCGAAGTCTTAAACCATCAAAACAAAAAAAAATACTAAATTAAAAATAAATAAATAAATAGTGTGTAGGCAGGAGGGCAAGCCCCCCTGCACCCCCACACCCCTCCTACTTAAATACAACAACTCCGAGAATGCACTACATTGATGTAAACGGAAATCTTCCCCTACAGAGATTTTCCATTTAAACGTATGATGTAGCACATTTTCACTATTTTCGTGTTGACAATATCGTATTCGATATTGTCAGACTTTGAGATTATAATATAGACCCGCTTTAGAAATAAGTGCATTGGGTGGGATCTCAATGCAAGCTCTTTAAAATACTCTTTTGGTTAAACCACCAGCAATGCCACTGGGAAAGCTAAGATATGCATTTCCATATGTACATTAGTTTTCCTAGTGTACAATACATTAGTTTTCCTCAGTGTACAATCCTGTGACTAACCTTGTGATTATTCATAACTGTAACACAAGAATTACAGAATGCACCTTCATGAAATGCATTCCAGCACAAATGAAGAAGTCTTTAAGTGACTCCCTTACAACATGAGCTAATTCATTGGCAGCAAAGATTCAGTAATTCTATGATCAGTGCCTCTAAAAACACTGAAACCAGGAAATTAAGGACCCATAAGTCTGACCAGCCTCATAATCAATAATGACATAGGGAACCTCTAAACACTGAACCTGTGACCTATCTCAGTTTGAATTCATCAAGGTCAGGTCATGTTTACTCAGCCTGGTGGAAGTTTTTGTAAAAGTCACTAAAGCAATGAATGAAGGTAAAATGGTACACACTGCATACCTCAACGTGGCCAAAGCTTTTGACACAACTCCCCACTCAGGCATAGCAGAAAAGCTCAATAAATTGAAAATAAGCCCCTATGTCTCCCATTGGATTGCCAACTGGCTAACAGATAGGACTCAGATCATCAAAATAGGGGAAATTACCTCTACAAAAGGACCAGTCACCATTGGAGTCCCCTAGGGTTCTGTGATGGGACTCTCCTGTTTGGAATGTACTTTTCTGAAGTAAAAGCCAATACCAAAAAGCTCTAATTAAGTTTACGGATGACTATAAACTAGGATCAGTCATTTAATCCTCAAATTACTTTGCCATCCTGCAGGAAGGTTTATCTCAAATAAATAACTGGTGCCAAAATCACAGACTAAAACTAAGTTCTAAAAGGTGCATTATTGTATCCTTTGGGAAGTCATCTACCCCAAAGAGCTACCACATTGACATTATGCCTCTAAGAGTTGACCCAGTTGTTCAGGATTTGGGAACTTATGTCGACACTGACCTAACTTTTGACCAGCGTGTGTCTATTGTTGCAAGAATGATCTTGTATATTGCACAGCTTTTAAATAAAGGGATTGTATCAAGATCTAAGGATGTCAGTGTCCCCCTCTACTCAGTCGTCATTAGGCTAATCATTGAATATTATACCCCCTTTGTCATGTATCTGTCCAGACTCATGCAACAATTGGAATGCCCACAGAGATACCAAAATAAAAGGATACAATGCCTAAACACCATGTCCTACATGGACACACTCAAAGCTCTGTCACTAAACTCAGTATCCTAGTGACTGCTAAGAGGTGACAAGAATGGCATACAAGGCATCCTACGACCAATTATTGATGGATTTACTGCACATCAGCAAGTGAAGTGGCACAGAAATACCATGTCTAGGGATCTAAACCTCTCCTGTAACATCAACAGAATGGTTTGAAGAGACAGGAATATCTCACAAAGGATACCGCTGCTGTGGAACAGACACCCCATGCACAAAACATAAAGCTCATCCCTGTCCATATTCAAGCTCAACTTAGATATATGGATGGAAAATAAAAAATGTATTCCAGGACTGCATCCTGACAGAGGCAGCTCCTAAATGCCTTATCCCATGCGTAGGTCTCCTCATATCTGTGGTATGAACCCAGTTAGTCTCACTAGGGGAACTATATAATTATTGACCATGAGATAGGTCAGGCAAATCTAACACCAAATGGGAAAGGTTGATTCAAGCACAAAAACTGTCTAGGCTTAAAATGGCCTGGGCCAGAGTGACTAGCCTATTACTTACCTATGAACCCATGACTGCCTGTCTCCATCATCTTCACAGAGCAGGATAACTGTGGAGATGGCACTGGGCACCCTGTTAAAATGTGCAATAGGGAAAAGAAATTTCACACAAAGCCTTGTTGCACACAATTTGCTACAGGTAATAAAGCTAAGTACATCTTTTTCATTTTCATCTGACACAGCTTGTTAGAGTGAAATAACTTGTGAACCATCCAGTACCAGAAAGGAGAAAAGTAATAAATGCCAATCTACATAACAGGATGTTGGGGTTAACATTATGAGAGAACAGTGTGGATTAACCTATAAAATGTTTTCTGTTCTTTAAGCTAGCAAAAGAAAGAAGAGAGTTATCTCTATAACCATAATTATAACAGGAAAATTATGCTAAATTAACAACAAGAACTGAAATAAAACTTTTTCTTTTTTTTTTTTTTTTTGATAAATGTACAGAGTTTTAAATTTTATACATTTATGTGTCTGAGATACTTTTCTGTAGCACTAAAACAATAAAGCCTGATAAGTTAAACAAGCCATCATTATATATTTTTAAACTTTATTCTACATTTTAATTCTCAAGTTAATAATATAACTTTAATAACGCTGGGACAAAGCTCCCTGCATGAGAGAAGTAGAAGTCCTGCCCCCACAAATAAAACATTTTTCACAAATGCCTACTGATAATTCAGGCTTAGTGCTTCAAGTGTCACTGAAAAAGTGACTAGAATTCATGAATTATACCAATTTTAAACACAAGGGGCCAGTCCCATCAGCACAAATATATAATTAGAGATCTAATCTAATGTCATAAATAGTGCATTAGAAAAGGCCTATATAATGAATGTTATGATTTCATCTAAACAGCAGTCAGGTACCCATTTCTCATCTAGTACATATGTAGTTATCAGTGTATCAGCCTGACATACATTCCCTGTTAGTCCATATTATGTTTTCCTCCCATATAGTCCCTGATGAGGATAGTGTGTTAGCCATAAAGCTAAGTGATGGTATAGCAGTTTTGGGATATTTCTGGAGCCACTGTAACCAAGACATGCAACACTGTATTTTTTTTTTAAATAAAACCTTTACTGTAGAAAAAAAGCAAAGGAAGGGAAAATTCGGAACCTACGAGGGAATAAAGGCCATAGTCAAGTATTTTCAGTTTCGGAAATAATAACATCAACTGACATTGATTCTAAAATATGATTTGAGAGGAAACCATCATCTACAGAACAATACCATACTGTCAAGATTTTATATAATAACATCAAAATTCATTAATATAATTAATCTGAACAAAAAAAATTGCAACAAGTCATGTTCCATGCAGTTTATCGAGGTGCTACAACTGGGATTTCCTAGTTCCACAGGCATTAGTAACCTTTGCACTGTTTGGCTAGTCAGAATTTTATTAACTACCACCACTCAACAATGGAAGGAAAGTCTGCTGACTTTCAAGCCCTGGTAATAGTCTGCTTAGTAACTGTTATGATACTCCAAAGTAGGGACACCTGCAATTTTTTTGAGAAAGAATGGTTTCAAAAGGCTGAACTGGAGGTTAGACTATTACTTCAACTTCTGTATTACAAGCTAATTTCCAGTGATTTTTACCTAAATAAGAAAAAAGCTAATCTAAATTAATTTTATTACTTATTTGTACTCTGTTAGAAAGGCGAAAGGGAATCTCATGGAATCTAGGTCATTTTCAGGGTGAAAAATGAGGAGACATATCTTTGATCAACATAGATGGAATCAGTCACACTATTAGAAAGTTAAAATAGAGTTTTCAAGTGAGAAGCAGCCTTGGTAAAGATAATACCAGATGCGTATGTATTCCATCTGTTTAGTTATGTGTTAACCAGGTAAGTGGACTGGTCAAAGACTAGTACACCATAATCTGAGGACAATGCACAAAAATAATACAGTGAAGGAAGGTATTCACCATTTAGGTAAGAAGCACATGAAACAGTGCCATAGAAGTTACAGTGCAGATATTGTTAGTATCGATATAACAGTACAGTTAGGCAGACTAAGCATTACAGCAAACAGAAAATGAAAACGCCACCTAGTGCTGGCTGTATAAATGTCATGTCTTTAACCAACCTAAGAAGATAAAGGCAACAACTAACTACATTAATTAGCAAAAGCAAAAGCAGTAAGTTATGAACAAGTAAACAAAGTAATGCTGCAAAACATACACTCAATGGGACCTTAAAGGTTTATCAAAGTTTGACTGAACTGAAGTTAATAAGATTCAGAAATCTGCCCTGAATTAAGAAGTAGTATACAGCTTAGCAAGCTCCTGCCTGGTGCCCTGTAGAGTTCTACAGCAGCAGAGAGACAAAAGAGAGACTTTGGAGTGATTAAGTATCATTTTTCTGCATTTTCTTGCTGCCTTTAGCTAATTCCGCCTAAAATGCCGATTTTTTTAGAGTTTCTGTGATTTAAAAAGCTTGTTTCAACTACATATTGTACTTATTTTACTGCCTGCACTTTAACAAAGTCGTTTTTGTGTTTAAATTACCTGTTTAACTGTTGTAGGCAACACACTCAAGTGTGATAGCCATTTCTGTGCATTTAAAGTGTTTTTTGATTGTATCTGCTTTATTTTCTGAAAAAAACAAACAAAAAAAATACTTGTTTTCCTGCCTTTCTAAGCTAGTATAGTCCAGTTTTCAGGTTAGTGCTGAATTCAGGGATGTATTACAAGTTTCTGTGTTTGCCCATACCTTACTTGGATAGAAGGAAGTTTCTCTGTTCACTGTGAGAGAGGGAGCTTTGAGCAGCCTATCTGTCCCTGGATGAGTGGTTTCAGCCCAGAAAAGAGTAGTTTATTGGCTATGTTGGGCTAATTTCTATCTCTTTCATTTCCCTGCTATAAAACCTGCATTTGCAATGTTTGTGGGCTAGTATACAACTCAGCAAGCTCCTGCCTGGTGCCCTGCAGAGTTCTACAGCAGCAGAGAGACAAAAGAGAGACTTTGGAGTGATTAAGTATCATTTTTCTGCATTTTCTTGCTGCCTTTAGCTAATTCCATCTAAAACGCTGATTTTCTAGAGTTTCTGTGATTTAAAAAGGTTGTTCCAGCTACATATTGTACTTATTTCACTGCCTGCACTTTAACAAAGCCATTTTTGTGTTTAAATTACCTGTTTAACTGTTGTAGACTACACACTCAAGTGTGATATACATTTCTGTGCATTTAAAGTTGTTTTTTTTATTGTATCTGCTTTATTTTCTGAAAAAAAAAAAAATAAAAATATATATATATATATATATATATATATATATATACTTGTTTTCCTGCCTTTCTAAGGTTAGTGCTGAATTCAGGGCTGTGTTACAAATTTGTGTGTTTGCCCATACCTTACTTGGATAGAAGAAAGTTTCTCTGTTCACTGTAAGAGAGGGAGCTTTCAGCAGCTTATCTGTCCCTGAATGAGGGGTTTCAGCCCAGAAAATAGTAGTTTATTGGCCATTTTGGGCTAATTTCTATCTCTTTCATTTCCCTGCCATAAAACCCGCATTTGCGAGGTTTTCAGGCTAGTATACAGCTCAGCAAGCTCCTGCCTGGTGCCTTGCAGAGTTCTACAGCAGCAGAGAGACAAAAGAGAGACTTTGGAGTGATTAAGTATAATTTTTCTGCTTTTTCCTGCTGCCTTTAGCTAATTCCACTTAAAACGCTGATTTTCTAGAGTGTCTGTGATTTAAAAAGCTTGTTTCAGCTACATTTTGTACTTATTTTACTGCCTGCACTTTAACAAAGTTGTTTTGTGTTTAAATTACCTGTTTAACTGTTGTAGGCTACACACTCAAGTGTGATAGCCATTTCTGTGCATTTAATGTGTTTTTTTGATTGTATCTGCTTTATTTTCTGAAAAAAAAAAAAAACAAAAAAATATACTTGTTTTCCCACCTTTCTAAGCTAGTATAGTCCAGTTTTCAGGTTAGTGCTGAATTCAGGGTTGTATTACAAGTTTCTGTGCTTGCCCATACCATACTTGGATAGAAGGAAGTTTCTCTGTTCACTGTGAGAGAGGGAGCTTTGAGCAGCCTATCTGTCCCTGGAGGAGTGGTTTCAGCCCAGAAATTAGTAGTTTATTGGCCATTTTGGGCTAATTTTTCTCTCTTTCATTTCCCTGCTATAAACCCACATTTGCACAGTTTTGCGAGCTGGGCAGCGCCGGTTAGCTAGGGTATAACTATTCCTGGTTCCACAAAATCTACTCTTCAATTTTTCCCTTGGAACTAGACAAACTTTCAACTTAAGCACTCAAACCATTCACTTCTCATCCCGGCACTTGCTCAAAACTCATAGCAAGCTCTAATAAACATTAGCACTAGACCCCACTATACCGTAGAGAAGGACAATGCTCTCTATTCAACCTTACCAGACAGTCAGTAAAACAGTTCACTGTACCTATCCAGGCATGTCCAAAGGGCAGTTTCAGGTGTGCTGTCTGGTCCAACTGGTGAATATGGGCATTTTGAGGCAATGTTACAATTGCCTCATGTACACAGACAACCCTCTCCTCCTTCCACCAAACACTAATACATGTGAGAGATGCAATTATACAGCCAAACTGGAAGATACGCTCTCTCAAACCAAGACTGGACCAGGCAGTCAAGAGGAGAAGGAAATTACTTGCATCACACCACCAGTCTCACATAGACCTATGAAACCAGCACCAGCAAAAAACACACATAAATACACAAAAACATACTCTGAGTCTCTAAATAAAAATCTGCAAAACCAACAGAGACCTCCAAAGCAGACATCCAAGCAACCTCCACCCCCCAACACAAACCATGAAACACATACTTCACAAAATCAGTGTGCCATGCAATCACAGCCCTTAAGACAAAATAACATACCCAACACACTAGTAATAGGTGACTCTATAGTCAGGCACACTGATGTCCTACTCACTAGGCTGAACAAGGAGAAGGTTACTGTTAGCTGCCTGTCAGGTGCCAGGATCCACCACATAACACAAGCATTCAGGTCACTTCAGAACAAGTACAAATATGACTCTGTCATTGTCCATGTTGGTGTGAATGACCTGAGCTGTACCTCCCTGGACTACATGAAAAGAGACATGGAGGAGCTCTCTGATCACGTAGCCCAGGCCGGTATGACCCTGACCATGAGTAGCATCCTGCCCTCACCAAGAATGATACCATGATATAGAGAAAAAATTATCAATTTCAACAATTGTCTAAGCTTCTGGTGTCATTCAAAAGGGATCCAGTGTCTGTCAGCCTGGGATGACATGCTCGACAAGCCACGCTGCTTCACTAGAGATGGCTTGCACCTGTCACCCTTAGGCTTCCAAATACTGGCCAAGGCTCTTGCCACCCCCATAGTGCCTTTTTTAGGCAAGGCTCAAAAGACAAACCCACTTCCATAAATAGCACAAATAACAAAAAACTGAGGGTAATACTACTCAATGCCGGAAGTCTAAACCTCAAAGTGCATGCACTCGAGGCACTCCTCAGTATGGAGAAAATTGATATATGTGCAGTAACGGAAACCTGGTTTAAGGCTCCAGAGAGCACCCCAGCACTACCAGGCTACAACTCATACCATACATTTTGGCTACAAAACCTGGACCAAAATACAAAAGGTGGGGGAGTATCCATATTCATTAAGAATACCCACACCTCCAGGTTAGTGGCACAGCACGATGCTTCAGAGATCATCCACATGCAACTAACAATGGGCAAAACTACTATTCAAATTATAGCTTGCTACAGATCACCCACCATGTTCCAGGACCCCCACTCCGCTTTCCTGGAAACACTGGGAAACATAAAGGTCCTACCAAACACCCTGATATTGGGTGATTTCAATTACCCAAGCGTTAACTGGGAAAACTACTCAAGTACAAACTCCCTTACCCAACATTTCCTAGAATTTATAAACTCAAATGCCCTGGATCAACTGATCAACACCCCCACCAGAGGTGACAACATATTGGACCTGGTCATCACCAACATGGGCGACCGGTGTTCCACACTGGATGTCAACGTTAGATCTGACCATAAACTAATCTCTCTGAATATCCACATTCCGCCACCACCCCCTGTCAAAGAAACCACCGTGAAAAACTTTTCAAAAGCAAACTTCACATTACTTAAGACCGAGGTGGGAAGTTTCAAAGCCCCCATGCTAAAGGATAATGCTATCCAAGCAGCAAAATCCTTTACTAATGCACTCTATGGGCACCTACAAGAATGCATAGATTGTGCTATCCCAAACAAAACCAAGACTCACTCCTCCAAGAAAAGGAAACCAGTCTGGTGGACCCCTGCCATAAACAAGCTATACAATAGAAGGAGGAAACTAGTACAGAAAAGAGTAAAATCCCAAGAAGGGAAGACATCCCTGATCAGTATCAGCAAGAAACTACGTTCCCTCATAAAATCATCCAAGGCTAGCTTCGAAAGAAAAATTGCCATGGACTCCAACGATAACCACAAGGCATTCTTTAGCTATGTCTAGAATCTAAGTGGCAATTCTCAGATCTGCTCAGTGTTAGTGCAGAATGGCACAAAGTACACTGAACCGACTTATATAGCCAACATCCTGACAGACAGGTTCAGTGCAAACTTTACCCCCTCTCACCCCCAAAAGGTCCCATAACTATACCAGAAGAATGTAGTACCCCTGAAATCACAGACACTCAGGTTAAAACAGCCCTCTCCAAAGCCAAAAACACAGCATCAGTGGGACCAGATGGTGTCCCAGGCTGCATCCTACACTAGCTCAAAGATGAACTAACCCCTCACTTAAACACACTGTTTAAACTCAGCCTCTCCGCAGACTATGTGCCCACAGAGTGGCGCACAGCAACAGTTATTCCACACCACAAATGTGGAGCCACAACAGACCCCGAGAACTATCACCCTATAAGCCTGACTAGCTTGGTCTGCAAAGCTGTGGAGCACATCATCATGGATCTCATTAACAGAGGCAGTGGGAACCTCCAAACACTGGACCCTACCCAGTTCAGCTTTGTTAAGGGCAGATCATGCCTCCTAAACATGGTGGACTTCTTTGAGACAGTTACCAAGGCTATATATGAGGGAAAGGTGGTCCACACAGCCTACCTAGACCTTGTAAAGGCCTTCGACACCATTCCCCGCTCAGGTATTATAGACAAGCTCACCAGCCTGAACATAAACCCCTACGTCATGAGATGGGTTGCCAACTGGCTCATGGACAGAACACACATGGTAAGAGTTGCAGGAGCTAGGTCTGACTCTAAACCGGTTACAAGTGGCATTCCCTAGGGCTCAGTCCTAGGACCCCTCCTGTTCAGCATATACTTCTCAGAGGTACAGGCAAGCAGAGGAGGACTATGGCTGACCAAGTTCACAGACGACTGCAAACTAGGGGCTATAATTGACTCTCCGGCTGACACAGACATCCTCCAAAAGGGTCTCACTGAGACAGATACCTGGTGTCAAAAGCATGGCCTCAAGCTAAATGCCAAAAAGTGCATAGTCATCCCCTTTGGAAAAAACAAAGTACCCACAAACTATCACATAGGTGGCAGCCCCCTAAATACAGAAGACATAATAAGGGATATGGGGACCTAAGTAGATAGTAACCTCTCCTTTGATAATCACATTGCCAAAGTGGTTAGAAAATCCTTCTATGTGGCCCACCTAATCACAAAAGGGTTTGCATCCAGATCGAAAGAAATTATTGGGCCCCTCTACGCATCACTCATCAGACCCATCACAGAGTACAATGCCCCATTTGGGATGTACATTACAAGACACCTGCAACAACTGGAAAGACCACAGAAGTACTTCACCAAGAGGATCACTGGTCTCAAGCAGATGCCCTATGCAGCTTGACTGAAGAAACTCCAGCTGTACTCGGTTGCATACCACCTACTCAGAGGTGATCTCTGCCTGACATACAAGGCCATGTCCAACCCAGAATTGATGGACATGCTCTACCTAAAGAAAACTATATCCCTTCGAGCCACACACTCCAGGGATCTAAACCTCACCACAACAATAAATAGGATGTGCTGGAGGGATAGATTCCTATCCCAGAGGTTTCCCATGCTCTGGAACAAGATTCCAATCTACATTAGGCAGAGCTCCTCGCTAACCCTCTTCAAGAGAAACCTTGACAAGTGGATGGGAAACAGAAAGTTTACCCCAGGGATCACTTCAATGGCTCTGTTAGACATAGGCACAGGGAACTAATCTAAGGGGGCGGCGAAAGCCAACACATTCCGGCTAGGCTTATAAATGCCTTCGGGCAGATAGCCTAGTACCTACCTATGAACCTATGAACCTATGTCATTTTGAGAATGATCAACCATAAAATACACATGGTCCCAAATGCATAAAAGGTCACTAGAATGTATGCTCAGAAGAGTCGACCCAATAGTAAGGCATTTGGAAACACATGTAGACAGTAATCTGACCTTTGACCAACACGTAGCTAAGATAATATGAAAATCATTCTATGTCATCCAACTTTCATGGCATCCAGGTCAAAGGAACATATAGTACCACTCAAGTCAGCCCGTATCAGTCCTGTCGTTGAATACAATTACCTCTTTGACATGTATCTAACCAGGTACCTGCAACAGTTGGAATGTCCATAAAGGTTTCTCAAAAGGAGTATTCAGGGCATGAATATGCTGGCCTTCACTAATTGCCTAAAGACTCTGTCTCTGTATTCACTATCCTACAGGCTGTTTTGCCTGGCCTACAGGGCTTCTTCAGACCAAACCCTGATGGAACTGTTGCATATGTGCAAAAAATAGCACCAGAAATACTAAATCTAGGGATCTGAACTTTGCTTGTGACATAAACAGAATGTACTGGAGAGACAGATATGTATCCCAAAGGATTGCCACACTATCGGATAGGTTCATTATTCCTGTAAAACAGAGTTCATCCCTGACACTGTTCAAATGAAACACTGACAATTGGATGGAAAGTCCAACATTTATCTGCAGTCTGGCCCACATGTCCCTTACAGAAAGAGGACATCAATAAAAAAAAGTATTATCCTAACACTCCCCCCTACAAAATCTTTAGTTAGCCCCCTCCCCATACAGACAACCATGGTACTTAGGACTTAAATGGTGTGAGGTGGGCGGCTAGGTTTGCAAGGGGTCTATTGGTTGTTAGTTACAAACTGCAAAGAGTCATTTTTCTCACATTGATTGAAATTGCAAGGTTTCATACAGCTGAACTGTTATCTGACATTACAGTGTTGATCAGATATGTTTAGCCTACTTATGAGAAAAGGGCAGTAAATGTTAAACAGCAAGTTATAGGTAAGAACTATGTCTAGGGTAACAATGAGCCTGCCTTACTCAAACCGTTGCACTTGTGGTAAAATGTCTAGGGATTGTGATGATCCTGCAAATTCTGGTCATTGCTTTCGGAAGAATTCTAATGATTTTACACACTCTGTGCTAGAATCATGGCCTTTGTCAGACGACACAGATAGCTACACCAGAAAAGAGATGTGGTTTAAGAACAATAATTGCTTATCACACCATATTAAGCAAAACTATCATCTGTTTTTCTTTTTTTTTAATAGTTGACCAGGTCCAAGAATGGCTGGAGAGGTGCACCTTTTGGTGAAAAACAAATGTTATTACAAAGTCAGCTGATTATAAACAGCAAGCATCGGTGAGGACAGTGTACCTAACTGGTTGACAGTTCATTGCTTCAACTCTTTCTAGAAGGGTCACATGATAAACTCATTGTTGTATTGACATGCATTTCACTGCTATCATCTATTAATCTCCTAGGGACTCTTCTCCTAAAGATAAGGTTGGACTTCTTAAAGAGAGTCTTCTCAGGGACATCAACTAAAAGTGGAAGAGAGCAATGAAAAGTCAATTAGACAGAGATGTTTACCCCTAAAACCTTATACAATTTGAATTTGAACATGCCAGTCAAAACTTCAGTCAAGCTCTAATGGACCACTTGATACGTTTTTCACAAATTTAGGCCATAAATGCTATAGCTCTGTATTATTCCATAAGGCTCTTAGTGGTAGCTTTTCTGTAGCAATTTTATTTATTTATTTTACATTTATTTACCAGGATAGTCCGACTGGACACAAGTCCATTTACAGTGGAGGCCCGGGGAGAAATGCTCCACAATTAGAGTAAGATCAACATGGCAATACAAACAATAATGTAATAGTAATAATTGAGGTAAGTACAGACATATAACATCTCAACCAATCCAGTCTAAACAATAAACAATACATCAGCAGTAAGTGAGTAAATTTACAAAGGTAGAGAGTCTCCTACATTAAAGCTTTAACATTGGATTAGTGAGAAAGGATAAAAGAATAAAAAAATATATGATTAGTCATGACATATTATACAATTTCAAATTGACAGTAAGATACCTAACTGTAGCATATCTACAGTAGAGATAGCAGGAAGGATGGTGTAAAGTGTGCTGAGATTGTGAGATTCATGTGATGAATGGATGTAGCCATGTATTCATAAGATGTGACTTGAGAGCATTTTTGAAATGTGTGTTAGTGAGGGCAGAGGTCAGAGAAGGGGGAAGGTTATTCCAGGATCTAGCTATGCATGAGAAAAGAGAGCTTTCCCTGAGTTGTTGTTAGCTTTAGAGATGCAGAGGAGGAATTTCTCAGTAGATCAGAGAGGACGACTAGTTCTGTATGGAGAAAGTAACTGGCTTAGAGCTGGGCTTTTTCAGGATGTCTGACAATATTAAAGGCAATGACTAGCTGGTGGTAATTGAGTAGCTGGGGAAGTTCTAACCATTGTTAGAGATTGACAGTGATGGGTTCAGAAGGTGGAGCTGTTAGCAAACCTGGCAATTTTATTGTAACATGATTCAAGTCTGGTGAGATCAAGTTTTTTGACTTGGGTAAGAATTGGCGCAGCATACATTAGTGTGGAGAATAGATGGGTTTGGGCTAGAGTGATCCGTGCCTGTTCTGAGTGGACTTGTTTATGGTTGTGAGATATGGACATCGAAGAGTAGGTTATTGTCAATTTCTACACTGAGGAGTTTGGTATGGTCAGCGGGAGATATGATAGTACCATTTTTGGAAGAGATTGAAAAGGATAGGGGGTAAGTATAGATTTGTTGGGGGTGAAAAGTAGCTATTTTCTCTTTTTGTGGTTTAGGATTAGTTGGATATTAGCAATCAAACTTTCTACAGAACTAAAGGAGTCCTGTGTGATTTGTTGTAGGGTGAAAAGTAATGGAGCAGAGCAGATAAGAGTTGAATCATTGGCATACTGTATAAGGGAGGCATGCTGGGTGGAGGTGTGTAAATTATTGGTAAATATGGAGAAGAGTAGTGGGCCTAAAATTGAGCCTTGTGGTATGCCTATCATAGTTGGGAGTAAAGGAGATTGTAT
The DNA here is from genome assembly GCF_019279795.1 of Protopterus annectens. Taxonomy (NCBI): domain Eukaryota; kingdom Metazoa; phylum Chordata; order Ceratodontiformes; family Protopteridae; genus Protopterus; species Protopterus annectens. Next base: position 752,079,242 of record NC_056734.1, read on the forward strand.
GCCTTGCAATTGAACTGATTGCTCCCTATGTGATAGATAGCTTTTAAACCAGGCAATAGTGGTAGGGGCAAAGGATAAGAAGGCCAGGGAGTCTAGAAGTTTGGAGTGTGAGACCATATCAAATGCTTTTGATAGATCTAAAAATATTGCAGAAACAAAATTATTGTTATTTCTGTAAAAATTGACCTGGTTGGTAAAAGAGAGGAGAGCAGTTGTGCTGTGATTTTGCCGGAAGCCATGCTGCGTGGAGGGGAGAAGATTGTGTGTGTGCTTAGGATTTTCATGACTTGAGAGTGAATACATTTCTCACGCAGTTTAGATAAGGGGGATAGAATGGCAATAGAATGTTAATTTGAGAATTCATAAGAATTGCCACCTTTATGAAGTGGTATAATATATGAAACTTTCCAGAGTTGGGGGATGTAGGCTTCCTGTATGGAGCGGTTGATGAGGATAGAAACTGGGTAAGACAGGGATTTAGCAGCAATTTTTAGGAAGTTGGCTGGTAGACTGTCAGCTGCATGGGTGGTTGGCTTTAGTTTTAGGAGGAGTTTTTAAATAGTGGAAGTTGGAACTGGTGAGAGAACAAAGGAGGGAATATTGTCAGTGCATTTGGTAGGCATATGTGTATGGTTGTTATTGGATATCTGGGAGAATAGAGTTAGGATGGATTCTGTAAAATAGTGATTAAATTGGGATGCTATGTCCTTGGTACTGTTATCTGAGGAGGAGGCTGAAGTGGTATTTTTTCCTGGTTTTAGAAGGGAGTTGATAGCATGCCAAAACTTTTAGGGGGTCTTTTGGATGTTTGGTTTGGATCCCAAGGAATAGTTTTTTTGTCTAGTTTGGTTTGTTCCTTGGCCTGATTTCTAAGTTGTTGGAAATTTTGTTTGGTTATGCAAGTGTTATCCCTTTTCCAGATTTTCCAAGCTTTATCTCTAGACTTTAGTAAGGCTCTTGTGCCCCTACTCAGCCATGGTGCATAGTTTGCCTTGACTCTGATTTTTCTAATAGGTGCAACTTTGTTGAGGACATTTAAACCTAGGTTTAGTAGTGGTTTCCAGTTAGTTGGTTTTAGAGTAGAGTTTAGCTCCTGTATGTTTAGTTTATGGTAATCTGTAACTTCTCTAAAGTTAAAGGGCTTGGGTATGTTGGTGTGTTTGCGTAGAAGAAAAGTGGGGAGATGGTCACTGAAACCATCTGCTAGACAACCTGTCTGGTAGTTTTGTTTGGGGCAATTGACTAGTGTCCAGTCTAGAATGGCTTGTTTATGGGTTTATTATCAACTCTAGTAGTTCTTTGAAAGAGTTGCAAAAAAAAACCAAAAAGATTAATATGATTAGGGGAGTTGATAGAATTACAGGCTATCCAGTCGGTGTTTAGATCACCTAGTAAGATAGTTTCTTGTTGCCGATTCCCTGAGGTCTACTGTAATATTTCCTCAATAGTAGGGAAGTTGTTTCCTGGGGAAATATAACAGCAAATAATATTATTTTTTTTTGTTATTGTTTAAGTATAGAATTGTACCTAAGATTTAAGCATTTTGAAACTTGGAAAGTGGAATTTGTAGAGGTTTCATTTTGAGGTTAATTTTAAAGAAAATTGCAATTCTGCCTCCCTTCTTGCCTACTCTATCTAGTCTTAAGATATTGTATCCTGGTGGGAGGATTTCTTTGTTTTGGATGTTGGGTGTTAGCCAGGTCTCAGTGATTGTTAGTATGTCTGGAAAGTAGTGGGTTATAAATGCATGTAGGTCAGGAAGCTTATTGGATATGCTCCTGGTGTTGATGTTGAGAATTAGCAGGTCAGAGTTGTGTTTGTTTGAGGGTGGGGTAGTAAGTGGACCTGGATTTGGGTGTATGTCACCTGACATAAGTAGGCACTTTGTGATCAGTAGTATGTGTTTAATTGCAAGTGCTATTTCTAAGTTGGATCTGAATGATATTTTAGTAGTATAAGATGTAGTTATGTAGAATTTAAGTATGTGTAGCATTCAGCTGTCTCTAAATAGTGTGGAACTGATAGGAAAATTTATGTGTGAGTTTGTCTTTATGGAACAATGAGTAGTACCGAATAAAGTGTTTTCCAGTGGAGTGTTTGTGTGTATACAAGTGATGTTTGTTAGTTATGTGAGGGTTAGGAAGAGAAATCTTAAAGTGATTTGGGTTTTTTGTGGGAGTAGTAGTTTGATGTAAGCATTGATATGGTTTATAGGTCCAGGTAGAAAGCATGGCTAGTTGCTGCTTTGTGATTGTTTAAGGCAAGGAGTGAGATAGTGGGTGTGGACTGCTTTAAGGGGTAGAGGTAACTGATTGGTTTAAGGTGTGGTCAGGTGATGAGGGGTTAGAATGAAAGTAGGAGTAGTGGGGGTGGGAATTGGGGGCAGGGTAAGGGAGCAGACTGAGCCATAGTTGAACGGAGAGGGACCAACCAGACCGCGAGAGTGCAGAACTAATCTGTATGCAAGGTCTGGGCAGAACAGTGAGAATGAGAAATGAATGGGTGTAAGTATATCACAAGTTCCCTACCAAACTCTCTTGTAGCTTTAATTTGTTTTTTTTTTCTTTTGTTTGTCTTTTAGCATAGAAGTATAGTTAATAAGATTATTAGATTATCAATTCAATCAAAATTGCTGTAACATTATTCCAGAGCACAGTGGTATCAGTTGTTCCAAGAAACAGAAAAAGAACACGTAACTTACAGCCAGCACACTTCACAGAAAGGGGAGATGACTGCAGACGAGAAGTATTAGTGTGTTTTAAAGATGTTGCCGTTATCAGGCCCTTAAATAACTTCTGTCCTATTGATACCTTTTTCACAAATGTAGGCCATAAATGCTATAGCTCTGTATTATTCCACAAGGCTCTTAGTGGTAGCTTTTCTGTAGCATCCATTCGGTCATTCAGAAAGCCAAGGGTTAATCCAGTGTAAATCTCAGATAGTGCCTTCACTGACTCTAATGAAACATCACAGTTATTAAACTTGGACAATAATGAAAGTAAATCAGTTGCTGCTTTTAATGTCTTTCTCGGCATTCTTGTCCCATTTTATGGTTGGCTTTTAACTTGTATGCTTGAAAACTGAAAGAAAACAAATGCCCTTGGTTTATTGCATCCCTTAAAGCACACATGAGGGAAAAGGGGTCAAGCCAGAATTAGCACCATAGATTACTAACACTTGAAAGGCAATGGTAGTAATTAAAGCAGCCAAGGAATCATGTTCATTTTACAAAAATAAAAATAAAATGCTTCAGGAGGAAGCATTGTACTAACACCTTTGAGTAGAGGGATAGAGTGCTGAGTGCCTCCTATTTCACATGGGTTCAATTAGAGATAACTGGAGAAAATGAAAAGGTAATGTTGGCTTGTCTCTACCTCTGAGGGTGGGCAAGGACACTGCATCAGAGGCACATCTCCAGTTAATGAATACTCATGGGGACTGATGATTTAGCAGGAACTGTCTGCTCCTAAGGGTATGTATAGAGCTGCCAGAGAGGCTGCATCACTCGCACAAGCAAATGGTATACTTCTGCTAAGCCCATTGTATACCCACCCCGGCAGACTTACCATGGCATGCAGCGGAAGCTTAATTTGCACAGAAGAAATCCCCTGACAATGGAAGACTGTATAATTGATTTGCTTTCAGATGGGCAGGATCTCAGCAGTCTGGTAGATGGACAGCAGATGCAAGGAGCAAAAAAAAATCTGTCTTTGGAGTCACAAAGCAAAAGAAATAATATCAGTCTCCAATGGCTGCCATAAAGTATTTTGGACTAACTAACAATACCAAAAGGAAGGGCCAAATCATAAATGATAAAGCTTACTTGAGTACTGAAATTTACACCTAACCCACAAACTCTATGAATGATCTATATAAATCTTCTTACTATCAAAATGTAGCTGAACTTTTTGAGAGCTGCTAAATATCAGGAATCCTGCACTTACAAAGAGCAAAATTCAGTCTCTAAACATATATTCCATCAGAAATCAGACAAAAGGGACAATATTTAAATCCAGATAAATATTAATTGGTAAAGTTATTTCTTTCCATGTGCACTTTCCTGCAATTTTCCATATATGGTGCAAAGGACTAATTTGATTCACCTCACCATTGTGTTAAGAGTGTTCAAATGTTTCCAAGTTCTGTTACCAAAAGGGACATTTCTCTGTAACCACTTTAACCTACTTTTTCCAGTGATATGATACACAAATATTTTTTTCTATTATTATTATAAGGACGTGAGTCATGAAACCTGCCATTCATTGGGAATGCTGTTTTTCTTTTACATTTTTTAAACAATGAACTGATGTCTGTGGGTGTGAAATTACACATACTGAATCATTACTAGCAATTCATATGGAATGCATTTTATAACTTTCTAATTGTGCCATAAATGTGTTTCTTGCATTTAAATTAGTTACAAGTGCATGTGTTTCTCCTGGATGCAGCATTATAGCTCAGAGTTTGTTTTTATGGTGGACTAAGTGTCCCTGACAGAAAAGTTTTAATAGAACCAGCTTTGTGCATCCATGACTATGCATTTGTTTTATACATTCCATGTCTGCTGTTGAGGCTGTATACTGGAGTACTGAGGATTCCCTGGATGTGAAGGATCCTGAGATCCACAGCTGTGAGTTTGACCTTTCTCTGCCTAGAAGGGCTGATAATGTCACTGTTGCTGGTGTCATAGCTGAGTCTGTTGCACATGCATGATGTCCTGCTACTGAAGGCCAGAGTAGTGGTAACATTCAGAATATAACCGTTGGGATGCAAATGCGCACACACACACACACACACACACACACACACACACACACACACACACACACACACACACACACTAATACCTCTCAACTGTGCAGATTTTTGCAGAATGTCCAGATTTTTGTCTCATATGTTTGGTCTGTTTCTCATAAAATTGTGATTTTATGGCAAATCACTGACAAGTCATTGAGGACTGAAGTCACAAAATAATGGCACACATTTGAGTTTCAGACTTCATACCCTTCAGAAAATGCATGCTAATGCATAAACTGTTATTCTATCAACTCACTAAATTAGTAAGAGCAATATTTAAAAAATTGCACTATTTGTAGGCCTTTGTCCCCCCATTATTAGTGCCTTTATCCTTATTTCTTGCTCTAACAGGTTGAGAGTTATGCACACAATGTGGGCAATTCACAAGTGAATGGGTGCACACCTTCTGCCCATACTGAGGCCAGTGGCTGTTCTACACCAGTTTCTGGTGTTGGCCACTAGAGAAGACCTGTACTGAGCATTTCCATCAGCCATCTTGTTTGAAAATTGTTTAACTTAGCTTGTATTTAGGCAGCAAGCTTGCAAGGGCCTGTGCTCAGTTTACAGGAGCTGCTCTAGGATTGGTGTGCTTTCCCTGATCTCTGAAGTAAATCCAAATGAAATCCAAGGCATCCTTTGAAATCTACAGTAAAATAAGTATTTTATTCACTGTCAAAAAGAAAAAAGTTAATCCTCTGCAATAAAATGCTCAGTTCTAAAACTTCAATAAAAAAACAACAAAAACAACAAAAACAACAGGGGTGGGAGGGTGGCCTAATGGTTAAGGTGTTTGCCTTACAAACACAAAGTACAGCCTTTGAATCTCACAGGGAATAATTAGCTAGACTTAAAATGGCTCACAAGGGCAGTTAGCCTAGTACTAATCTATGAACCTATGAAAAATGCAGCAGAAACGCAGCGGATAGATAAAACAAGCCAAGATTTTATATTTTATTGAAGTCTTCGCTTGTTTTATCCACTCACTGTGTTTCTGCTGTGATTTTTGTTGTTTATTTTTTTTTTATTCACTGTACTGAACTTTTAAACTGTGTATTACTGAATTGCCACTTACTTTTAACTGTTTTTAGCCATCTTAACTGCTTTGCTGTTCCACTGTTTCAACTGTTTGCTGGTTGAAACTGTTTTTCCTGCACTTTGTATTTTCTAGCACTTGTGTATTTCATAGCATAGACTAGATTCAGATTTGTTGAAGCTAAACTGTTTGGTATTATCTGAACTCTAAAACCAGCTATCTCACATTAAGACAGCCCCCTGCACCCTCGTGGCAGAAGAGTGTAGCAAGGGAGAATGTTGGAATAAGGCTCAGTACCCCCATTATTAGTGCCTTTATCCTTATTTCTTGCTCTAACAGGTTGAGAGTTATGCAGACAATGTGGGCAATTCACAAGTGAATGGGTGCATACCATTCATTTCTTAATGCCAAGAAATGTATAGATTTAGATTTGTTGAAGCTAAACTGTTTGGTATTATCTGAACTCTAAAACCAGCTATCTCACATTAAGACAGCCCCCTGCACCCTCATGGCAGAAGAGTGTAGCAAGGGAGAATGTTGGAATAAGGCTCAGTACCCCCATTATTAGTGCCTTTATCCTTATTTCTTGCTCTAACAGGTTGAGAGTTATGCAGACAATGTGGGCAATTCACAAGTGAATGGGTGCATACCTTCCGCCCATACTGAGGCCAGTGGCTGTGCTACACCAGTTTATGGTGTTGCCCACTAGGGAAGACCTGTACTGAGCATTTCCATTGGCCTTCTTGTTTGAAATTTGTTTAACTAGTTTTAAAAAAAAGGGTTCTTACAGTTACTACATAAGCCCAGCATTTGTGCGGGTTTGCGCCTGCTTTAACACAGCTCCACAGAGTCTGGCTAACAGCTACTGCTCTACTATCTTCTGAGCAATTTGAGGTATCTGTTTACACATAGCATACCTTTGCTATGGGTTGGCATAAAAGTTAAGGTGTTTACCTTATAGACAAAGTACAGGGTTTGATCATCACATAGGATAATTGGTTAGGCTTAAAATGGCTCACAAGGGCAGTTAGCCTAGTACTAATCTATGAACCATGCTGTGGAGGCAATGATTGGCAGTTATAGATGCAAAAGTTAAAGTAGATTTATTTTCGCTTAGAAGTTGCCCATGCTCTGACTGAGGAGTCCCTTAAATTGTGCTTAGCTGCTCGCAGAGCACCTTAGCTGAGGTTTCTACAGTAAAAACCTTCTCCAAAGCCAACTTCATGCTACTCAAGTCAGAAGTGACAAACTTCATGACACCCATGCAGATGAGATCTAAAAGTTTGACTGCTGAATCCTACACTAAGGCACTGTATGAGCACATCCACTCGTGCATGAATCGTGCCACCCGCAACAGAACCAAGATGCTCTCCTCCAAAAAAAGGAAGCCAATCTGGTGGTCCCCTGCCATAAACAAACTATACAACAGAAGGAAAAAACTGTTGCAGAAAAGAAGAAAATCCCAGGATGCAAAAAACCTCCGTTACCAGCCTCAGTAAGAAGCTGAGATCCCTCATAAAATCCTCCAAAGTTAGTTACGAAAATAAAATTGCCAAAGATTCCAAAGACAACCACAAGGCATTCTGTAGTTATGTCAAGAATCTAAATGGCAATGCTCAGATCTGCTTGGAGCTACAACAGAATGGCATTAAATATACTGATCCCAAGGATATTGCTAATATCCTGGCAGATCAATTTAGTGCCAACTTCACCCCCTTCTCACCCCTAAAGGGCCCATCTCAATACCAAAAGATTGCCAAATTCTGGTAATCACAGCCACACAGGTAGAAACTGCTCTCCAAAGCTAAGAATACAGCATCCATGGGACCAGATGACATCCCGAGCTGTGTACTACATGAACTACAAAATGAACTAGCACCTCACCTAAGTGTCATGTTTAATCATAGCCTCACCTCAGGTTTTGAGCCCACTGAGTGGCACACAGCTACAGTTATCCTACTCCACAAGGAGGGATCCACCTTGGATACCGGGAACTACCGTCCCATCAGTCTGATGAGCCTGATCTGCAAGGGCATGGAACACGTTATCATGGAACTTATAAACAAAGACACTGGTAAGCTTCAAACACTGGACCCCACTCACTTTGGGTTCGTGAAGGGCAGATCTTGTCTCCTGAACCTGACTGACTTCTTTGAATCAGTCTCTAGAGCTGTGGATGAGGGTAAGGGAGTCCATACAGCCTATCTGGACCTCGCCAAGGCCTTCAACACCACCCCCCACTCTGGAATCATAGATAAACTTACTAAACTGGGCATAAATCCCTATGTCACTCGATGGGTTGCAAACTGGCTTACTGACAGAACCCAGACTGTAAAAGTAGCCGACTCCAAATCCAGCTCCAGACAAGTGACAAGTGGAGTACCTCAGGGTTCAGCCCTGGGGCCGCTCTTGTTTGGCATCTACTTCTCAGAAGTACAGGCCAACACTAAGGGACTCTGGCTAACAAAGTTCGCAGATGACTGCAAACTGGCAGCCATTACTGAATCCCCAAATTATGTGGACATTCTACAAAAGGGCCTTACAGAAACAGATGCTTGGTGCCAGAGTCATCGGCTCAAGCTTAATGCCAAGAAATGTATAGTTATCCCCTTTGGGAAAAACCATGTACCCATGAATTACCACATAGGTGGCAGTACACTAAACACTGAAAGTGTGATGAAAGATTTTGGGACACAGGTGGACAGTGGTCTCACCTTCAATAACCACATCGCCACAACAGTCAGGAAATCCATCTTTGTGGCACACCTCATCACTAAGGGCTTTTCATCCAGAAAAAAGGAGGTCATTGTCCCACTTTACTCATCCCTCATTAGACCCATTATAGAGTACAATGCCCCGTTTGTTATGTACCTCACAAGACATCTGCAACAGCTGGAAAGGCCACAGAAATACATCACTAAAAGAATCACAGACCTAAAGCAGATGCCCTATGCTGACCATCTAAAAAAAACTCCAGCTATACTGTGTGGCATATCTTCTACTCAGAGGCGATCTCTGCTTAACATGCAAGGCCATGTCAAACCCTGAGCTGCTGGACATGCTTCACTTAAAGAAATCCCAATCCCTCAGAGCCACACGCTCCAGGGATCTAAACCTTGTCATCACAATGAACAAAACATGCTGGAGGGATAGGTTCCTGACCCAGAGACTCCCCATACTATGGAATAGACTGCCCATACATGTCAAGCAGAGTGCCTCCTTGGCCCTCTTCAAAAGTAACCTTGACGATTGGATGGGAGATAGGAAATTCGCCCCGGGATCATGTCAGTCACCCTGCAAGACGGGTCCAGGGAAGTAAATATTGTGGGAAGAAATATCCAGGGAATTGTTATGGTTAGGCTTGTATAGGCCCTAGGGCCGATAGCCTAGAACCAACCTATGAACCTATGAACCTATTTTTACAGCATTTGCCACTTTAACTGAAATGTTCTAATCCCTAATAGTCTTGTACCCCTTGAGAGCGCCAGTAGTATAGACCCAGCATTAAGTCTCGAGTTAAACCACATCCTTCCTCATTGAAATAAGCAAATTTACACCTAGTATTATGGATGGTCAGTTCACCTCCATTTCTTCTGCCAGCCTGGTTGACATAGGTATCCTGAGGCAGTATTGCTATTGCCTCCTGTGCACTGACAACCCACTACTCATAAACCACTCAAGCTCAATTCTTGAGAGATGCATATACACTAAGAATTTGGAATCCTTGCTCTCTCATTCACAGAACAGTGCCACTGAACAGGTTGTCAGTCCACAAACTACATCTCCTGCACAAACCAATGCCTCAGCACATAAACCATCTTATGCGGAGGTACTCACCAGTAATTTATCTAAACACCAGAGACCTCTGAAACACAAACATGCTACATGTCACTCGTCTAGTCAGATTGCAATAGACAAGACTTCATGGGTTCTGTTCAAGCAGCTTTATTATGTACAAACACATCAGGATTGAGGCTTAACACTTTAACTCATTCACTCCAATGGAGCTCAGGAAGTTTGTACTGTAACTTCCAATGGGCGGAGCCTAAGCCTTTAGACAGAATCAAATTATGTCCTCACATTTCAAACAAATGTTCATACCTCTGGAACCACAGGGATTATTAAAGAAGTATAAATGGAAAACTCTTCAGCACAAATAATTTTTATAGTGGTAGTATTCTTTAGGTTCTAGGTCATAAACCAAATTTTATAAGTTACAGTAAACACAGTAACCATTACATTTGTAATGTTTTGTAAACAACTTACAATATCTCCGCAACCACTCAAGTTACACACATACTGTCAGCAGCATTTTATTCATCTATCTGAGAGCTTTCATATGAGGCTAAGGAATTATGTCTGTGTTACTTGGTTGTTGAGATATTTAGAAAAAAATGTGAAAAAATACATCTATATAAATTCATATCATAAAAACAACAGTTAATATCTATTTACTTGTACTAGACAAAGGTCAAATATTAATACAGTTCAGTTGACAATTGTGTAAGCTTTAAGATGAAATCTGTTAAAACTTTGTACCTACCATGATTTTGGAATTATTGCAGCAAATATGAACAAACAATATTTGTCGCCTAGAGGTGGCAGTAGAAGTTAACTGCCGATGCACCTGGAGGCATCACTCAGAAGTAATGAGCTAACTTAGGTAAAGTTATAAACAAACTAGCAATTACATTCATACATGTTCACTCTATGCCTACACTCTCAAAATGGCACTGAGTATAATACGTGCTCGCTATTCATACAGGCACGTTCAGTCCTTTAAATGTTATTAAAGACACAGTACCCACACTCTGTTCTACACTACACCTAATACAGTACCTACAGCACTCGATACACACAAAACCACAGCACAAGTGTCTCACCAAACAAGCCCCTAAGGCAAAGCACATCTAAACCAAACTTTTTGGTCATAGGCAGCTCCATAGTGAGACACACAGACCTCCCACTCACCAGGCTGGACAAGGAAAAGGTTATGGTCAACTGTCTGTTGGGTGCCAGAATCCATCAGATAACATACACACTCAAGTCTCTCCACAGCAAGTACTGTTATGACTCCATCATAGTTCATGCTGGTGTGAATGACTAACTGGACTATGTGAAGAGAGACTGAGCTCTCTGAATATGTGTCTCAGGCAGGTATGTCCCTAGCCTTGAGCAGCATACTATCTTCACCTAAGAAAAAAAATGACTGACTTGACTTATTTTCTGGTGTCATTCTAAGGTGATCCAGTACCTGTCAGTCTGGGATGACATGGTAGATAGACCACGCTGCTTTGCCAGAGATGGTCTTCATCTGACACCTCTGGGATTTTGGTTACTGGCTAAGGCTCTTCCTACTTTTTTTAGGTGATGTCACAACAACAAAATTCCCAACATAAAAATATCTTCAGAAAGCAACGTCAAGGTTATGCTACTAAATGCTAGCAGTCTAAACCTAAAACTACACTCATTAGAAGCAACTCTCACCTCAGAAAATGCTGACAGCTGTACAGTCACAGAGACTTGGTTTAACTCTGTGGAAAGCACCCCGGCCATACCACGTTATAATGCCTTCCACACATTCAGACCACAAACTGAAAGTGTGAGAACTAAAGAGGTGGAGTATTGACATTCATCAAAGATAAATACACCTCTAGATTGGTTAAACAAAAGGATTCCCTTGAACTAATCCAGGTCAAATTGACTGTAGGTAAGACCCCTCTCCAAGTTATTGCCAGTAATATGACCACCTCCAGGACCCAGGATACCCTCACTGCATACTAGGATCTACTTGAATCACTCAAGATACAACCAAACATCCTGGTTGAACCCACAGAAATAGCCAACTTGCTAGTTGACAGGTTCAGTGAAAACTTCTCCCCCTGTCCCTGCCACACATCCCCCAAAGCATCCCTACTAACTGCCCTCCACCTATTATCTCCAAGAAGCAGCTCATAAATGGTCTCTCCAAAGACAAAAGCACAGCCTCTATGGGACGTGATAATATCCCAGACTGCATTCTAAATGACTGAAACCAGAAACTAGCTGCACCATTGGGTATTCTTTTCAATCACAGTCTAAGCACTGGTTTTGTACCTGCTGAATGGAAAACAGTAACTGTCATCCCATTACATAAAGGAGACGCCTCCACAGACCCTGGAAACTATAGACTCATAAGCCTGACCAGCCTAATCTGCAAGGCTATGGAAAGAATAATCATGGACCTTGTCAACAAAGATATAGGAGACCTCCAAATGCTCAAACCAACCCAGTTTGGCTTCATTAAAGGGAGATCCTGCCTCTTGAACTTGGTGGACTTCTTTGAGACTGCCATCAAAGTCCTGAATGAAGGCAAATTCAGACATACGGTCTACATGAACCTGGCCAAGGCCTTTGACACTATTTCCCACTCAGGCATCATTGATAAATTCACCCAGCTGGAGATCAGTAATGGAAAAGTTAAAGAAATAGAAATTGAAGTTATAGAGTACCTGCAAAGTGAAGGATTCAGTGCAGACAATCTAACTCAGAAAGTACCAGAGCAGGATAGAGCAATAGACATCCAAATTAAGGAGAAACCAATGGAACAGGAAGCAACTGATCAGTTGCCATATGAAAATATTTTGCAGCCTTCCATAGGAAACCAGTATAAATGTTCACTTGAAGCTGGACAGCAAGGGAAGGAACAAGAAACTGTGGCAACTCTGCTGCAGTCAATGATGAGGAGTGATAGGCTAGTGAGTTCCTATATGACAGAGCAATGGATGGCACAGGATGAAACTGAAGAGAATGTGCCACAGGAAGATGTTATAGAACTTTCTATAGAATGCCCACAGGAAATGGAGAACAAAAAATGTGCCCTCGGTTTAGAAGAAAATGAGCTAAGAGAAGAGTTGCTTGATTTAATAGAGATAGATAGACGTATTTTCATCAATGAAAGAAATAGTTTGCAGAAGGTCAATAAAACCCCAAAAGTTACAAGTTTGATAAAACAAAGGAACACAGTTATTAGGACTGTCCACAGAGATCTATGCGATATAACAGAAGTAAACAGGATATATTACTGTGCAGCTAAATTAATAACAGATAAAATTCTACCACAAGAACACAGGGTAGTGAGGGAAAGGCAGGGGATAGATCAAATACCATCAGTGAAGTATTGAATATAGAAATCTATAAAGCAATTAAGACAAGAATTGTCTCTGTTAGAAGAGTATAGAAGCGGGAACAGATCAACAAAGATACTCAGAAAGATAGACGTGACAAAGGCAATGCGCAGTATTATAACAGATCAGGATTTATCGTGCACTATTGCAGATAATAAACTAAAATATCAGTACAGGCATAAAAACTTAAAATATTCACAGATAAATATAAAGGAAAAGTACAAATAAGCAATATATTGATGACCCAAAACAGTTTTATAGAGAATTGGGAAACAAGAATTGAAAGACCATCCAAAATGAAGAAATAGATACATTTTGGAGAAGCATTTATTAAGATCCTGTGGAATATAACAAAGATGCTAAATGGATAGAAGAAGTAAAAGAAAGAATAAGAAGTTCAAAGTTACAGGATATGAAATAGGATGAAGTAACAGCCAGAGAGATTGAAACAAAGTTAAGAAAAGCCTCTGACTGGAAAACTCCAGGCCCAGATGCAGAACCTAACTTCTGGTTAAAAGTATTAACATCTTTGCCCAAAGATTTAGCCATGAGTAAGAACTATTTATATGCGCACCCAGAACAGACACCATCCAGGCTAACAGGAAAAACAATTCTCCTACTTAAGAGTGAACCTGCAACTACACTAAAAAATATAGACCAATAACTTGCCTTCCGACAACATATAAACTATACACTGAAACTGATGCCTACAGAGTTTATAGTCATTTACATGAAAACTCAATTATGGCAATAGAGCAAAAGGGCAATAAAAGAAAGTAGTATGGAACAAAGGATCATTTGTTGTTAAAGTCATAGTGGAGAACTGTAAAAAGGGGAAGAATCTAAGTATGGCATGGATTGAAGACAAAAAAGCATTTGACAGTATCCCACATTCATGGATAAAAGAGTGTTTAAAAATATGTAAGATACACCATACACTGATAAGCTACATCACAATGACTATGAAACAGTGATAAGCCACTCTGCGGTTAAACCATGATAAAGGACAAATTATTATTCCAGGGATAAAAATCCAAAGGGGGATATTCCAGGATGACTCTCTGTCACCACTGCTCTTTTGCCTTGCCCTTAACCCATTAAACTGCTTGCTTAACAAATTAGGTCATGGCTATAATTTGGCTCCCAGAAAGATACAAAGTGTAAAGACTTCTTATCTTCTCTTTGTCGATGATTTAAAACTGTATAGTTTATTAGATGAGGAACTGAAAGCACAGCTGCAATTAGTCAGAATCCATCAGATAGCATACACACTCAAGTCACTCCACAGCAAGTACTGTTATGACTCCGTCATAGTTCGTGTTGGTGTGAATGACTCACTGGACTATATAAAGAGAGACATGACTGTCCCTAGCCTTGAGCAGCATACTACCTTCATCTAAGAAAAAAATTGTTGAATTCAACAATTGGCTTAGTTTCTGGTGTCATTCAAAGGGGATGTAGTATCTGTCAGCCTGGGATGACATGGTCAACAGACCTCAGTGCTTTGCCAGAGATGGACTTCATCTGTCATCCCTGGGATTTTGAATACTGGTTAAGGCTCTTGCCAACCCCATAGTGCCTTTTTTAGGTAATGTCACAAGAGTAAAATTCCCGAAATAAACATGCCCTCTAAAAACAAGATTATGCTGATAAACGCTAGCAGTCTAAACCAAAAACTGTGCTTACTGGAAGTAGTCCTCACCCTGGGAGATGCTGACGTTTGTGCAATCACTGAGACCTGGTTTAAGGCTGTGGAGAACACCCCAGCTGTACCAGGTTACATTTCCTTCCACACATTTAGACAATAAACTAATAGCATGGGAACTAAAGGAGGTGGTGTATCAATATTCATTAAATATAAATACACTTCTAGATTGGTTAAACAGCACAATTCCCTTGAATTGCTTCAGGTGCAATTGACTGTAGGTAAGACCCTTCTTCACATCTTTGCCATCTATAGGACTCCCTCCATGAATCAGGACATCCACTCAGCCTACTTTGATCTACCTGATTCAAACAAGATATATAGGTTCATAGGTTCATAGCTGTTTACTAGGCTAACAACCACAAGGGCCTTTTTAAGCCTAGCCATGCATCCCAAATCTCTGACAAGTTCTGATACCCTTGATTAAGTGTAAGCATGGACCTGGGAAATGAACCACTTACAGGTTACCTATTAGAGACATAAATGCCAAACCAAGGATGAATTTCTGGTTTCCCATCCAGTTGTCCAAGTTGCACTTGAATTGGGTTAAGGAGGAACTCTGCTTCACATGGGCCTGTTCCAAAGATGGGTAGTCTCTGGGATACATACCTATCTCTCCAGTAAGTCCTAGTTATATCACAGGCAAGGTTTAACTATTTAGACTGGGTAATGCTGGTGCTGTTTGTTTTGTGGATATGCAGGAGGTCTGTCAGAGTGGGGTCTGACAATGCCCTGTATGCCAGGCATAGATCTCCTCTCAAAAGCCAGTAGAAGACAGAATACAGAGACAGGTCCTTGAGGTAGTCTGCATAAGACATATTACTTACACTCTGTATTCTTTTAGTGAGGAACCTCTGTGGACGTTCCAACTGTTGGATATGCCTGGTTAGGTACATAACATAGGAGGCATTGTACTCAATGATAGGTCTGATGAATGTCGAATACAGTAGAACAATGACTTCCTTGGACTTAGGTTCATAGGTTCATAGATTAGTACTAAGCTAACTGCCCTTGCGAGCCATTTTAAGCCTAGCCAATTATCCCTTGTGAGAGTCCAACTCTGCACCTTGTGTTTGTAAGGCAAACACCTTAACCATTAGGCCACCCTCCCAACCTGCCATACCTTTGTTTATAATTTGTGCAACATAGAATGATTTCCTCACCACTGTAGACACGTGATGATCAAAGTCTAGATTACTATTTATGTGTGTCCCTAAGTCCCTGACTACTGTGTCAACTCTAAGGGGTGTGTTGTCAATATGATAGTTACCAGGGATGGATGACTTCCCAAAGGATACTACTATGCATTTCTTGGCATTTAGTTTTAGTCCATGGCTCTGACACCAGTTGTTTGTCTCTGTCAGCCCCTCATGGAGGACATTTGTGTCAGTGTGAGATTCAATGACAGCTCCTAATTTTCAATCATCTGCAAATTTAGTCAATCACAGACCACTGACGTTGGCCTTAACTTCTGAGAAGTAAATGCCAAAAAGGTGCAGTCCAAGGACTGATCCCTGAGGAACTCCACTTGTAACTGGTTTCTTGGTAGAGGTGGACTCCCCAATTCTAACTTTCTGGGTCCTGTCTGTGAGCCAGTTGGCTATCCACCGAGTGACATACAGGTTTGTACCCAACCTCTTGAGTTTGTCAACAATGCCCAAGTGGAGTATTGTGTCAAATGCCTTGGCCAGGTCAAGGTAGGCAGTGTGAACGACTTTGCCCTCATCCATTGGTTTGGTGACCTTCTCGAAGAAGTCCAACAGGTTGAGTAGGCATGATCTGCCCTTGCCAAAGCCAAACTGGGTTGGGTCCAGTGCCTGGAGGTTTACTATATCTCTATTGATCATCTCCATGATAATTCTTTCCATGGCTTTACATATAAAACTAGTGAGACTTATGAGTCTGTAGTTTCCAGGGTTTGTTGATGGCCCACTTTTATTTAGAGAAATGATTGTTGTCTTTCCCCATTCATGAGGCACGAAGCCTGTTTGGAGGCTACAGTTAAATAGTAATTCCAGAGGCCCTGATAGGTCATGTTTCATGCTATTAAGAAGGCATCCTGGTATATTGTCTGAGCCCGTGGATGCAGTGTTCTTGGTCTTAGAGAGAGCATTAAGGACCTGTCCCCTAGTGATAGTAGGGGGAGTTATATTTGATAATATTTCCTGAGGGAAGGTTGAGAGGGAGAGAGCGGAAAAGTTGAAGCTGAATTTATTGGACAGAAGGTTTGCTATATCTTCTGGCTCAGTATAGGTGGCTCCATTTATAATAAGCTCTGCACACAATTGTTGTATTGCCTTTGAGGTTGTGGACATAGCTAAAGAATGCTTTGTCATTGTCCTTGGCTTCGGAGGCCAAACTTACCTCAAATTTGGTTTTGGTAGACTTTGTTTGTCCTCTGAGTTGTTCGTTTAGTTTGATGAGAGTGATTTTATCCTGCTGGGTGCTGCACCTCCTAATTTTTGCCATGATTTTCTTCCTCCTGTTGTACAGCTGATTGATTTTGTGATTACATCAGGGTGACTTGTTTTTTGAGTTAGTTCTGTACTTCTTCCTGGTGGGTACAGCTGCCTCTATGCAGCTATTAACATGCTTGTACAGGGTTACTGTGATCAGTTCTGTACAGGCACAACCAAACACCCTGGTTTTGGGTGACTTTAATTACCCGTCCATAGACTGGGTAAATGATATGTGTTCTAACTCACTTGCCCAAAGGTTCTTGGACTTTGTTAATTCCAGTGCCCTGGACCAGCTGGTTGACACACCCATAAGGGGCTCAAACATCCTGCACCTGGTGCTCACAACATGGAGGACTACTACACTACCCCCCCCCCAGTGTGTGGCCATCCCTGGTGAAATCTGACCACAAATAAGTCTCTCTAGAAGTAACTATAACACTAGACTCCCCCTTAGCAACAACTAGACTAAAAAACTTCTCCAAGGCCAATTACAACCTCTTATGTGATGGCATAAATAGCTTCATAGCCCATCTCCCCACTGATGGAACAGACACCTATGCTGAGTTACACACCAATGCTTTCTACAAGGACATGTACAGTTATACTGACTCTACCGTACCTGATAGAACCCAAGCAAGATCTTCAAGGAAAACCAACCCTCCTGGTGGACAACTGCCATTAATAGGCTATACAACAGGAGAAAGAAATTGCTGTCTAAGAGTAGGAAAGAACTGTCTCAAAACTAGAAACATTCTCTCCTCAACTTAAACAAGCAAATAAGACTCCTCTTGAAGTCCACCAAAGCTAATTACAAATCCAAATTAGCTTCTGTAACTAAGGATAACCACAAGGCATTCTTTAGTTACATCTGTAACCTCAAAGGTAAGGCCCAGATTTGCGGTGAACTCGTATTTAATGTTACTGTATATATAGAACCTATGGATATTACAAACCTGCTGGCTCCCCTGTCCCTGCCACATATACCCCCAAAGCATCCCTAACACCTGTTCCCCACCTAGTATCTCTGAAAAGCAGGTCTTAACTGTCCTCTCCAAGGCCAAAAACACAGCGTCTGTGGGACCAGACAACATCCTGGGCTGTGTTCTACATGGGTTAAAACAGGAATTAGCATCACCATTGAGCACAGTTTTCAATCACAGCCTAAGCACTGGCTTCATCCCAGTTGAATGGAAAACAGCTACCATCATCCCTTTGCACAAAGACGGTGCATCCAAGGACCCCAGGAACTATATAGATCCATTAGCCTGATCAGCCTTATCTGCAAGACCATGGAACAAAAATCATCATGGACCTTATTAACAAAGATACAGGAAATCTTCAAACACTCAACACCATCCAGTTTGGCTTTGTCAAGGGGAGATCATGTTAAACTTGGTGGAATTCTTTGAGACAGACACCAAAGCCCTAGATGAGGCAAATCTGTGCCTATGGCCACTTAGCCAAGGCCTTTGACACAATCCCCCACTCAGGCATCATTGATAAACTCACCCAGCTGGGTATCAACCCATATATTGTCAGCTGGGTTGCAAACTGTCTCACTGATAGAATTCATGCAGTCAAAATAGGAGACTTCACCTCCTCCACAGACCGGTAACCAGTGGTGCTCCACAGGGATCGGTTCTGGGACCCCTACTGTTTGGAATCTCAATAGCCATACCCTAAGCACACAATCAGTGGTGAGAGATCTGGGCACAAAGATTGGTAGCAATCTTAACTTCAATCACCATGTTTCCACAGTGGTAACAAGGGCATTTTATACTGCTCATCGCATAAGTAAAGACATTGCCTCCAGAAAAAAAAGAGGTTATAACCTCCTACTGCTCATCTCATAAGTAAAGACATTGCCTCCAGAAAAAAAAGAGGTTATAACCTCCTGTACTCTTCCATCATCAGGTCAATAATAGAGCACAATGCTCCCTTTGGTATGTCCTTTCCAAACACTTACAGCAATTGGAGAGACCACAAAGGTTTCTTACAAAGAAAATTCAGGGTCTTCAAGATGGGTCTTATGCAGACAGACTGAAATCATTGTGACTTTACTCTGTGTCATACAGACTGCTCAGAGGTGGTGTGACTTGCATATAGAGCAATCTCTGACCCAGTAAACAAAACAAGTAAAACGTAGCAAAGAACCTGTTTATTAATAATTAAACCAATTAAACAAATGGTGGTAAGCATTTTCATGGATTAAAACTACTTCATCAGACCATGTGCATGAGTGCATGTGCATCTGTGCATGTGAGAAGGAGAGAAAGACAAAGATTACAGCAGATAGTCTATCAGCACGCATTGCCCAAACAATAGGAAGCATGAAAGTCCAATGTCTGGCATTAATTACTGACTTTAATCCTCATTGATTTACCAGCAAGTCAAGCAATCTGTGAGGGACAGAAGAGAACTATGTGGTAAAATCAGGAACAGTTACGAGGTAAGGGAGGTTGCAGTGCTTTGCATTCCATGTTTTTTTTTTCATTCATTTGATCACAAAGAGGCTTCTGAGTTGTATTTCCTCAGCAAAATGGCTCTACCTGTGTGTGTGTGTGTGTGTGTGTGTGTGTGTGTGTGTGTGTGTGTGTGTGTGTGTGTGTGTGTGTGTGTGTGTGTGTGTAGACATTAAATACTTATAACTTATATTTTGATTGAGTACTTCTTTTATTACTAAAACATATTTGTAATGTAAAATAGTTGCACCACCTAATTTTTTAAACCTCCAGTAGCATATGCAGCTGTTGTTGGAGTAAGTATTTTATGTCCAAAATATAAGTTAAGTAAGTACTTAACGTGCACACACACACACACACACACACACACACACACACACACACACACACACACACACACACACACTGAGTGGTCTTAGGTGTGGTTAAAATTATCACAAATGTAAGTAGAATGGAAGAGCATTACTCCCACCCCCTGGTAATTCTATCAACAGAATGGAAGAGCATTACTCCCACCCCCTTCTAATTATATCAACGTATCCTTAGTTTATCAAAATTTTTAAGCTTCCACTTGTGTGGTTGACTGTCTCCTGCTACATATAACCATGTTAATCATCTCTGCCATGTGAAAAGCTATATGAATGTTTAGTTAGTGAGCCTTAGTAATGGCATTTTAATTACATTTTATTTATATGTCCAAAAATGTGTAAAACATCAAGTGCTAAACATTTGTTTCTGCAAAACATGTAGAAATCTGAATTTTAAATTGAATGATAATGTTAGATTTGTTTAATATTTTTTAATGCAATAGAAGTATTTTTCTCCTGCAACAAATGGCTTTTGCACATGAAAATGCTTTGCAAATGTTGACTTTTTTGCTACACTGTAGCAGTGTTAAATATTGCAGATTTCATTGCATAAAGTATTAAGACTAGCATAGTGATGGTACTCCAAGAACAGGTCAGTATGCATTAAATTAGTACTGTTGTGCTACAGGAAACAGTCACACTAGTGAGCAGTAGGGAAGGGGATGCACTAGTATATCTCACATAATGAACGTGACAAGAAAGGTAGGGAAGCATTCACAAGGCTGTAGATGCGCACAGGTACAGTGAAGCACCCTACTGCTGTAACTCACTGCAGTGAGCAGGCCAAAGCAAAGTGTAAACACATTCTGTCATATAAATGGGTAGGAAAGGAGGGAATAGCAAGCAGAGGAAAACACACAAGACTAATCATAAGGTATGGTAGGTGGGGAGATGAACAGGAGTTTTTGGGGATAAGCACCCTTTTTATTTGAATGAAGAAGAAGGTGAGGAAGGTAATGAGAGGTATCTGTGGAAAGTATACAGAGAGCAGTAAAGGTAGCAGGAGTGAACAAACAAATATGAAACACAAATACCGACAGACTGTCTCCTGAAAGGCAGACCTGGTGACCAACAGTGGTCTGGCAGCAGATGCATCAGCTAGCAAAGACTCAGGTTCCTGCCACCACTCCTCTGTCACTACCATAGATGGACCTGTAGATGGACAGTTGCATGTGCAGTTGTAAGGAACAACTGTGGAAGGGAGCACAGCACAAGGGCATGACAGCTATACGTCCCCTTGAAGAACAGTGACAGGAAACACAGCACAATAGCCTGACAGTTGCTTGTACAGCTGTGTTAGGGGTGCTGTTGCAAGGAAATTAGCATAAAGCAATAACTGGGGCTGCTGTTGCATGGAAATTAGCTCAAAGGAATGACAAGTTCATGTCCAGCTGTGAAGGAGGTACCTTGTGAACTAGATGCACAGAGGGCATGACATGGTACAGAGGACACACACTGACCACTTACATAGGCGATGACAGGGCTTTACATATACAAGATGGGGTGTACTGGAATTGTACAGTAGTATAAACTGTCAACCCAGTGATGCAGGACTGCAGTTACTAATAAAATGCCTGTTCCTCCTCAGTTCAGGGGGAATGGTCACAGCACAACAATGGGCAGGTACATTGGTGCTAATTTGGGGAGCAGGAATTGCACATACACTAGTCAGCCAAGGATAGTCATCTGTTCACACACTGATCAACATGTATAATATACAAGTGTGCATGTCATGTCAAGTGCCCATGAGAGAGGCAGTGTATGGAAATGTCAGCATCCCAGTAGACTGAGGTGTTATTGCAGAATCTGCACACAGATGCCATGCATGTCTTGGACAGAGGAAAAAAAGGTGTGTTGCAAGATATCAGTGTTGTGGGCTGCCACAATAAGACCACAACACAAGTGTGGAGAAAGGTAACCAATATGCTGTTGAATGCCAAGATCTGAGCATGAGACATTTATGGACACATGTTCACCACAGGAGGTGAACCAGCCACATAGCAGCAACTCACAGAGATTGGGTTCCTGGCATTCCTTATTAGGGAAGATGAATGAACCCTCATATCTGGCACTTCTGGCACTATCTTGGATGTTAGAGCTAGACGGGGGACAAGTGACCAAGTGTCTGTAGGGAGTACAGTAGGCTAATAATATCAGGTACCTTTCCATGGTCTATAAGGACTTGCATGTGAGTAAGAATTATTCAACAAAAACCTCTGCATATCTCTTCTCCAGGTATGTCTGGGCTGCAAATGCAATGCCTAGCAGTTCAAGATATATACCTGCTCATATGGTAATCATATATATTGTGTTATGCACCAGTGAGTGTGCCACAAGTTAGAGAAGTCTGTGGCATATATCGCCAGCACCATAGCTATCTCATCTGGTGCCCTGAGAGGTTCCCCATACTGGTACTCTTTGAACCCAATAAAAAGTCTTCTGAGAATTGATGACCAAAATAAATGTATTCTGTATTAACTAACCATTACAAGTCCCATGTTGCAGTTACTACAATTACTAGCAGACAGGAAGCTTCACTGCAAATGCGGTAACAACATTCATGTATGAAGAGCCCCACATCCTTACAGATTCATAAATGAATGCTGATACTGTATTTCTACCTTGTCAGCACCTTCTGATTGTACCCTCTAACAGCTTTCTCCAGGAGCAGCTCCCATCTTAACTCACTCTTGTTATGGTTCTGTATTTCACTGTCACCATTGAAATTTTTAGTTTTTTATTCATTTATTTTTTGTACTAATAGTTTCCACTGGCAAAGAGTCCATAAGGGTATGGCACATGTATAAAGTCAGCAGGCCACCTATAGCTGGTTATGTTGGCAACATGCACATGGCAGAGTCAGATGGCATAACAGCACTCTCAGCAATGCTAAAATTGGAAAGCTCGAAAATCATCCCACACATATAATGTGACATAGGAGGAGTAGGATGAACTTGCAGCCTCAGAAGTATTGCCACTGTGTATCCGTTACTGTGATCTCCACCCAGGGTCTACAGGAGTTGCCACCACAAATAATATCTGGCAGCTACATTGCCTCCAATATGCATGTACATATCACAGGAGAGAGGTGCGCTAGTGGCCATCACTGCCACAACCTCAGATCTTTATCTGACTTGGATGTAACATTTGGTATCAATCAGCACATGCAGGTCAGTGATCTAGGCACAGACAGCCACTATACACGCCATGATAGAGATGGTGAGGGCATTTGGTGGTCTGAGTGATGAAATGCAACACCTGCATGGCCTGTGAGATAACATGCATCAGCTACACAGTGGCATGGAATATATGGACAGAGCGAATATTGTGGTATTCAGACCCTTGGCAGGCCACAAAGAATGCACTTATGCCAAAGATGGCAACCACCCTTTATCCTGCCTCTGAAGGCAAAGGAATAGTCTTAGGTCTTCAATACACAGAAGACGTACACTGTTTCAAACATCCCAACATGATGCCTGTGGCTAGAGCAGCCAGTACACCTGGGCATTCCACACCTCATGGTTGTGTCTGCCAACACTCCTCAGGTTACATCCATGGAATACTTCATCAGCCCACCTAATCTCTGTCATACAGTTCTACACCATCATTATCCCCAGATAACCAAAAGAGTAACACACCTTTCTAAGGTCATCATACAGGTCATGGATTCTAGACATCTATTGCATTTCAATATGGGATGCCTCATCTAGGTTCCTGTACATGCTCCCAAAGTGATTAATGATCCCTACAGTCAACTACATTAAGCCTCAAAATGGCAGGGCAACTTAGTATATATGACCAAAGTTTGTGACATAGCAGCTTTACGTCACCACTGGAGGATGTGATGCCTACCCCCAACCTTGTCACCCACATGGGAGGCTATCAGATCCACTTCCCATGGTCTTTGACCATATGAAAGTGTTACTGTCACCTTTCACTATTCCTCAGCCCACTTGTGTAAATACTGATGACTGTGCAATGCCCACCCACTAACTTGTATGTGTAAGGTAATGTCTGATGCACATCATGGCCATTCGATGAACTGTGTTGCATTGCATGGCTGAGATGTGCAGCACCAGTTTTATTCTATGCTGTCTACATCATGGCCTACAGTTGTGAACTGCATGCTGCCTCTTTGCCAGTCCTACACTGTATTGCTCCCGTATCTGCCTTGCATGGGGTTTCATTGCAGCCTGTTCCTTTTATGACTCTCCACCCAGTTCCTCATCTGCAGTTGTTGCTGTGACTGGTCTTACAGGCAATAATGCAATGTTCTCATATTGTTGTACTGTTTACATACTATCATATTATGTAACACAACACATACCACAAATATTTGGCTGAAGGCTTCAAGAGCATATTGTAGTGCACTGCAAAATGTCTTGAAGCAGCAGAACCAGCTCTTTAGGAGTCCATACACACCTGCAGTAATGTTCTGTATCTACAAGTTTGTAGTGCTGAAGGCCATTTCACCATGGCCAGGGTGGTCTGGATAGAGTCAACATCCATGGTTCCAGTGCATATGGAGCTACAAATGCAGCACACAGCAGTGGACAACATTTTATGTGGCCTGATTCTGAATAATAGACAGTGGCTTATATACCTGCCAATATGTTCACCAATGGCAGGACCCTGTAGGAAGTCACCCTGCATGAAATTCTGGTAGACATAACATGTCTCCCAGATGTGGGAATCATGGGAACTATATGGATGGCACACAGACTCCTTGCATATGACACCCACTGCATTGCGCACCAGTCAGCTGCAGAAAGAATGGAAGCCTTTCCAGTTGATGCACTGAGTGCTGCCTGGAGAAGATGAACTCTGGTAAGGATTTGAGCACAATCAGTGGCTCCCAGGACTTCAGAAACATGGACTATGTTGTAAAATGCCTGCACAGTTTTTGATCTCCCACTGCTGTCCATGGAAACAATATATGCTTCTCCAGATGTTGCGGCATCATATGAAAGAATTAGTATAATATCTGCATAGCTGATGTCTACAAAATAATTAACAACTCCCTTGTCAGATGCTGAAAGATCCCTGTAGCACGTCTGGCTTATGGTATGACATCTTTGTGTCCACAGAGATGGACAATCTCCACAGTCCCCTTCATTTTACATGTGGGAGACTCATGTCTACTAACTTTTGTACTTTCTCCCTATCCATATGACAGTGGTCAACAATGCCCTGTTCAGGAAGATGATAGTATGCTATCACTGATGGTCCAGCCTGTGATCTGTAGGGTTACAGCTCACAAAGTCATGCACGGGCTCTAAAGGGGACCACTAACACCTCTAATTTGCTAACCCAGCTCCTGT
Source organism: Protopterus annectens (assembly GCF_019279795.1). Classification (NCBI taxonomy): domain Eukaryota; kingdom Metazoa; phylum Chordata; order Ceratodontiformes; family Protopteridae; genus Protopterus; species Protopterus annectens. Next base: position 752,104,553 of record NC_056734.1, read on the forward strand.
ACAGTGAAGATTCTCTGAGGTCAGAATGAATGACCACTGTGTGCTAAATATTACTGAACACCAAAAGGGTTAAAAATATTCACCTGTGTTCCATTTCATTTTTCTAGTTTATATTTTTCATTCGTCTTCATTTTGACATTATAAAATGGTCACCATACAATATGATTTCCAATGCCTACTTAATGATTTTACTGTGATTTTTGTTATGATTTTCAGTCACAGCTTGCAGCTACAGTTCTCCAAACCATTGTACTTTAATTACAAGATTTTCTATTTGACCCAGCAGACTGATGCAATGATTTTTCCCTAGCTTTCTTTGTCATGACTTACTAGTTCTAATGTTTGAATATTTTCTGTTATTAACTGGGAAGAGTTTACATAATGAAAATAATGTATCTGATTATCTAGTCCAAGACTCCTTTAGCACTAATCCATGACTGGGTGTGGATAAATCCTGCATTAATCACCTTCAGAAGTGGATAATTTTTATAGTACAATGACTTTATTTAAGGAAAAAGTCTTACTTTTTCTCAATAATGTCATTACATAAATGGACTTTACTGACCTTCGGCTAGCTTCTGGTAGTCTGGGGCATTGAAGATATGTACAAAATGTGCTCTAATCCTGCAAGTGATGCCTGTATTTTTTTCAAGACTGTGTCTTTCTCCATGAGCCAGACACCACAATAATGGGAGAGTGTTGCCCAAGGATGAATTAGCTCTTTATTAATAAGGGACTCAGAAATTCAAGGTAACCACCATGAAAAACTTCTCCAAAGCTAAATTTGGGCTCCTAAAAATAGAGGTGGATAACTTCACAGCACCCATGCAAATGGAGAATAGTTGCATGACTGCCGAATCATACACCAATGCACTGTAGAAATACATACACAAATGCATGGATCTCACCATACCCAATAGAACCACTCTCCTCCAAAAAAGGAAGACAATCTGGTGGTCCCCTGCCATAAACAAACTCTACAACAGAAGGAGGAAATTGATGTGGAATAAGGTGAAGTCCGAAGACAGCAACCTTTCTTTTGACCACCACATTGTCACTGTGATGAGAAAGTCCTTCTATATGGCACATAGGTTCATAAGTTCATAGGTAGGTACTAGGCTATCTTTCCAAAGGCATTTATAAGCCTAGCCAGAATGTGTTGGCTTTTGACGCCCCCTTAGATTAGTTCCCTGTGCCTCTGTCCAGCAGAACCATTGAAGTGATCCCTGGAGTAAACTTTCTGTTTCCCATCCACTCGAAGAGGGTTAGTGAGGAGCTATGCCTAATGTAGATTGGAATCTTGTTCCAGAACATGGGAAGTCTCTCAGACAGGAATCTATCCCTCCAGCACGTCCTATTTATTGTTGTGGTGAGGTTTGGATCCCTGGAGCGTGTGGCTTGAGGGGATATAGTTTTCTTTAGGTGGAGCATGTCCATCAACTCTGGGTTGGACATGGCCTTGTATGTCAGGCAGAGATCACCTCTGAGTATGCGGTATGCAACCGAGTACAGCTGGAGTTTCTTCAGTCGAGCTGCATAGGGCATCTGCTTGAGGCTAGTGATCCTCTTGGTGAGGTACTTCTGTGGTCTTTCCAGTTGTTGCAGGTGTCTTGTAAGGTACATCCCAAATGGGGCATTGTACTCTATGATGGGTCTGATGAGTGATGCATAGAAGGGCCCAATTACCTCTTTCAATCTGGATGCAAACCCTTTTGTGATTAGGTGGGCCACGTAGATGGATTTTCTAACCACTTTGGCAATGTGATTATCAAAGGAGAGGTTGCTATCTACTTGGGTCCCCAGATCCCTTATTACATCTTCCGTATTTAGGAGTCTACCACCTATGTGGTAGTTTGTGGGTACTTTGTTTTTTCCAAAGGATATGACTATGCACTTTTTGGCATTTAGCTTGAGGCCATGGTTTTGACACTGGGTATCTGTCTCAGTGAGACCCTTTTGGAGGATGTCTGTGTCAGCCGGAGAGTCAATTATAACCCCTAGTTTGCAGTCGTCTGTGAACTTGGTCAGCCATAGTCCTCCTCTGCTTGCCTGTACCTCTGAGAAGTATATGCTGAACAGAAGGGGTCCTAGGATTGAGCCCTGGGGAATGCCACTTGTAACCGGTTTAGAGTCAGACCTAGCTCCCACAACTCCTACCATGTGGGTTCTGTCCATGAGCCAGATGGCAACCCATCTCATGACATAGGTGTTTATGTTCAGGCTGGTGAGCTTGTCTATAATACCTGAGTGGGGAATGGTGTCGAAGGCCTTTGCAAGGTCTAGGTAAGCTGTGTAGACCACCTTTCCCTTATCTATAGCCTTGGTAACTGTCTCAAAGAAGTCCACCAGGTTTAGGAGGCATGATCTGCCCTTAACAAAGCCGAACTGGGTGGGGTCCAGTGTTTGGAGGTTTCCAATGTCTCTGTTAATTAGATCCATGATGATGTGCTCCATAGCTTTGCAGACCAAGCTAGTCAGGCTTATAGGGCGATAGTTCCCAGGGTCCGCTGTGGCTCCACCTTTCTGGAGTGGAATAACCACTGCTGTGCACCACTCTGTGGGCACGTAGCCTGTGGAGAGGCTGAGTTTAAACAGTGTATTTAGGTGAGAGGTTAGTTCATCTTTGAGCTCATGTAGGACACAGCCTGGGACACCATCTGGTCCCATTGATGCTGTGCTTGTGGCTTTGGAGAGGGCTGTTTTACCCTGAGTGTCTGCGATTTCAGGGGCACTACATTCTTTTGGTATAGTTATGGGACCTTTTGGGGGTGAGAGGGGGGTGAAGTTTGCATTGAACCTGTCTGCCATGATGTTGGCTGTATTGGTCAGTTCAGTGTATTTTGTGCCATTCTGCACTAACTCCGAGCAGATATGAAAATTGCCACTTAGATTCTTGACATGGGTATCCTTGATGAATACGGATACTTCCCCGCCTTTTGTATTTCAGTCCAGGTTTTGTGGCCGAAATGTATGGTATGATTTGTAGCCTGGTAGTGCTGGGGTGCTCTCTGGAGCCTTAAACCAGGTTTCTGTTACTGCACATATATCGATTTTCTCCATACTGAGGAGTGCCTCGAGTGCATGCATTTTGAGGTTTAGACTTCTGGCATTGAGTAGCATTACCCTTAGTTTTTTGTTACTTGTGCTATTTACGGCGCATGACTAAGGGTTTTGCATCCAGGAAGAAAGAGGTAATTGTCTCCTTGTTCTCTTCCCTCATTAGGTCAATCATTGAGTACCAAATGCCACATTTGGCATGTATCTCACTAGACACCTGCAACAACTAGAGAGGCTGCAAAAGTACCTCACCAAGAGGATCCTAGGCCATAAACACTTGACCTACATGGACAGACTCAAAAAACTCCAACTATTCTCTGTCTCATATCACCTACTTTGAGGCAATCTCTGCTTGATTTACAAAGCCATGTCTGACCTAGCTCGGTTACAAATGCTACATATAAAGAAATCCCAAACTCTCCATACCACACGCTCCAGAGACCTCAACCTCATTACCACAATCAACAGAACATGGTGGAGGGACAGGTTCATAACCCAGAGACTGCCCATGCTATGGAATAGACTTCCCATGCATGTCCAACCGAGCACCTCACTGGCCCTCTTCAAGAGAAATCTTGATGAGTGGATGGGAAATAGAAAATTCACCCCGGGGATCAAGCCAGTTGCTCTACTTGACAGAGACACTGGTAACTAAGGACAGGTGGCGCGATGCCAGGGTAATCTATGGGCTAGGCTTGTATAGGCTCCAGGGCCATAAGCCTAGTACACACCTATGAACCAATGAACCTATGCAGCTATGACATTTCAGTGTTGTGGAACATTCTGAGACAGTTCAAGTCTTTTTGGGATACAAAATTAATGAAGATAAAACAAAGGCAATAGCTGTAAACCGTGCACCCACACATGAATTAGTTCATCAATATTCATATTTCTTGGGACATGATAAAATGAAGCACTTAGGGGTATGTGTTAAAAAGGATTCTGTTATGGCAGCAAAGGATATGTGGGAATAGACAAAACATAATACAAAAAAAATGAGAAATTGGAAGCTCTGTTTTATAGATATGGATATCAGGATACAAGCAGTGAATTTATCCTCTTTGGTTTTATATACAGATCAGGCATATTGTTATCAACCAGAAGATAAGCTGTGGATAGCAATTAATAAAGAGTTGAAGGATTTTATCTGGGAGGGGTAGAGGGCAAGAGTCAAATGGGATAAATTGATCCTTCCAATAAAACAAGGTGGTTTAGTATTACATGATTTGAAGGGATAGCTCAGAGCTACATAGTTAAGTCTCCTATACATAGCACAAGTAGAAAGTTATAATTCAAAGGGGAAAGTGATGATGATGAAATAGGAAAGAAGCTCAGGAAATAAGGAGAGACTGGGATTTTCAATGCAGATCTTTAAGGAGTATAACAGTAACCATGCAGAATATTATATTCATAAAGTAATAGAAAGTATTCTAAGAACTAAGAATTATGGACTTGGGCGATATTAGGAAAAGAGACTGGATAGTCCAGTTGCGGATCATTTTTGCAAAATGCATGGTAATTCTGACACCAGTTTTTTCTTTAGTGTGTTAGCCAAACCCCGTTTTTGCCAAGGAGAGGAATTTTTTAGCAAATTATTATCTCTGGAAACTAGATTGATCATTAACTTTGGTACCATTTTTTTCCTAAGGGGTTGAATCAGGAAGCAAATTTTAATGTTATATAATACAAAGATTATTTCAAATAACATGCATTGAATGTACATTTATATTTGTGGATGTGGAGTTATTCTATTTTGTCATTTGGCACTTTATTTTCTCACTAGGCACCTTATTCTAATTGTATTTGAATTCAATTTAATTAATTGTAATTGAGAATTTGTATAAAAGGAAGCCATGTGGTGTGATTATTATTCCTTTGAAGGTATAAGCCAAGATACCTGATGCACCAATAAATTAATTTCTATTATTCCACTATGTTCTTGTTTTTTTGTTCATGTTTGTGGATTGTATAGTTTTTTGTATTCATTGAAACAGGAAAGAAGCTCAGGAAATAAGGAGAGACTAGGATTTTCAATGCAGATCTTTAAGGAGTATAACAATAACCATACAGAATATTATATTCATAAAGTAGTAGAAAGTATTCTAAGAACTAAGCCAACATGGAAATGGAGAAAGGAGATACTACTGACAGGGATGACTGCAATTAGGGGCACAGAGAATAGTCAAGAGGATGATAGAATTTAAGGAACAAAACTGGCAAATGAACCAAGTATTAGCAACAAATAATTAGAGAGGAAAAGGTAATAGAATGGGAAGAGGCCAAGAATACATTTGGACTGCAGGCTAGAGATTGCTTTCCCTATCGAGGACTGATATAATAGTATAGGCAAACAGAAATTAATAAGAGGATCCTAAGTGAAAGACCAGCACTGGTAGAGTTTTTAGTAGAATCTGAAACAGTAGCTCCTATTAAAAAAGGGATAATTAGTACGACATATAAGATTTTGAATGATAGTTATAGGAAACAATCAGATGAGGTTAGAAAGGATTGGGAAAGAGATTTGATAAGCAATTCACAAAGAAACAATGGTAGGATATATGTATGACTCCCAAATAAGCAACAAAGTCTAGAAGAGTTAGGATTTTTTCTTAAACGTGTGCGCATAGCTATTTTTATACCCGAAGCAGAATCCATAGAATTTTTCCTCAGGTAGATTGCAAATGTTGGAGATGTAATTATGAAGGAAAAGGTACTTGGGAACTTATTTTTTGGGAGGGTAATAAGTTGGCAGGCTTTAAAAATCCCCTGCAGACTACTCTGTCAGAAATACTGAGTGAGCAAATTGGTGTAACTAATGAATGATTTTTTTGAACTGTGATACAGAATCGGAATTGCCTAGATATAGTAAGGCCTTGCCGAGTTTAATTCTGGAGGCTGCCCAAAAAGCAATTATTAGAAAATAGAAATGAAAAGTCTAAGCCAACCATATCAGAGGCAGTGAATATAGTAACAGAGAACTGGAAGTGGGATATTTAGAAAAGGATATAAGCAAATTGCATAGAAAAAAAATAGGAATTTCGTGAACAATACATGCAGAATATTGTTTTGGAGCAGGAATGAGATTTAAGAGAAGGCAGGAATTGGATCAGCTATATAATATATGATTTACAATGACTGTATAGATTACATGTGATGTATAATGTTTACAAATGAAAAATTGTCAATATGGTTGTAAGATTGTCTACGTCATATGTGATAAGTCAATAAAGATATTTCTTGTTTAAAATATCATAATTCTGCATAACATTCTTGTATTTTGCCTTGTCCCTCTTAAAAAGCCTGGATTTCTTGTTAAGTCATCAAGGATTATAATAAGACAACAATCTGAGATATTAGAGTTTCATACTTTTTATTTTTCAGAAAATGCATGTTAATGCAAAAGTAAATTATTGTATTTTTTTATTTGTGGAAGATGAAGGTTGGAAAGACAAACTTCCACCCTTTTGTTTAATGTGTAATATTGTCTCCCATTACAAACATGAGGATAGGGCTGCTATAACTATTTCTTTTAATAGTTACAGTTGTGTGAGTTGAGTTTGTTTTCTTCAATTTGAGGAGATAAGCTCTGGCAGCTGTAGCTATTTGTTTACTAGTCACAGATGCCCAAGGTCTAGTTTGTTTTCTCTGATTTCCAGAGATGAAAATTCATCAACTTCTGTTATATTGAGTGAAGTCTGTGTTTTCCACTTTGTGGATATGACTAGAAGAAGTTGCTGTTGATGAGACTTGTTCCTGTTGGTAAAGGTTGATTTACAAAGGGAATGTTGATTGGTCTGTCCAGTCAGTGTGCACATTCTTGAATACCAGTCACATTTTATTGTATAATCTGTATTAGCTGTGCTGCAAGGATGTGGTTAAAAGAAATAGACAAATGTAAGGCGATTTATAACTTGTTAACTTAATATAAATATACTTCTCATTTATCCAATACAAAAGTAGGTCATGACTTTTAACCAATACGTTTGTTAATTGACAGATGAGCAGGCCATTTTCGGAGGTGGCATAGGAGGTGCTAAACTAAAACATTAACACAAGAAGGTTAAAATGTTAATATAAATTCAAATAAAGAAGGCAGAAACATAGCTGAAATACATATCCGATATAGAGATGAAATTGTGTATCACATATATTATCAATAAACTCATTAGTCAAAATTAAATCTTTATTAATAATAAATTACATATCTATCAATGCATCATAAAGAAGTTCTAGGCACTATGAACAGATTAAATATATTCACATCATTTAAGCAATATTACTTAGATACATCCCATAGCAATACTTGATAATATCCTATCATACCTCCTAGTTCAAAACAGAGTCATTTTTTGCAAACCATTAATGCAACTGTGAAATAAACTTCTGCAGTCTCTAACATAATTAATTCATTTGTACTAGTGGAACACACATCTGCTTCCACTACCCTCTACTGCCACTTCCCCACCCCCAAAAATCCACATATTCAACTATGGATTCACTCCTTTTTTTCCACTATATATATATATATGGGTCAAGGACACATGCTCGACTAGCATATGTCCGAATCACAAAACATTGAACACACATACACGAAAGTACTTAACATCAAAAAGTGCTTCCGTATATGTGTAGTTCAAAAAAAAAATCTATGTTTCTGCAGGGGGGCTTCACCCCCCTGCACCCCCACACCCCCTACTTTATTATTCTCACTCTCAGATCGCACTACAGTGGGGAAGAGGGAATTTTCCCTTACCCACACTGTAGTCCAATCTACGAAACAGGCACACATACACGGAAGCACTTGTCGATGTTAAGCGCTTTCGTGTATGTGTGTTCAATGTTTTGTGATTCGGACATATGCTAGCCAAGCATGTGTCCGGATTACATATATATATATATATATATATATATATATATATATATATATATATATATATATATATATATATATCATTTAGTTCACCACTATCAACCATATATGTATTCACTGTGAAGTCATTATTTATTTATTTATTTGCCTTTTATTAACCAGGTTAGTCACTGGGCTGGAGGCCCATTTTCAGTGGAGACGCGAGGAGAAAAGCTCCACAACAAATGATAAAATAACAATAATAATAACAATGCTGTATTACAAGTAATATGGAAAAGAAAAAACATATGTACAAAACATTCATGCCATAGTGGAAATTAACGGCTACAAGATTCAGTAAAAAGTACAGCTATGAACTAATAGAGGTAGAAATGTGGAATCAAAAATGTGAATTAACAAATTGGGTATACAGAAAGAAAAGAGGTTATCTGGAAAAAAAACAAAATAAGCCCCAAAAACATCATTAATGTCTAGGCCAATTAGGTAGAGAGGAAGGTAGAGAGAAAGAAGTAGTATTAAATAGGAGGGTTAAAGTAGAGGGTAGGAAAGGATTGTGAAGGAGAGTAAAGAGAGTGATGGTAGGAAACTAAAGGACCTAAGGAAATAAGAGAAAAGATTTAAGTATAAAAATGCTCTTTGGCATTGCTAAGGTACGATATGACTAGTTTTTATAAAGTTCTAATACATTAGATTGTTACCTACCATTGTATGTTGTTGTTGTTGTCTTTCGGCTTTTCCCGATAGGGGTCGCCACAGCAGAACTCCGGTCCGCTAATGTTTGGCAGTAGATTTTAACGAACGCTGAGGTGCCAGCTCGACGTTCAACCATCAATGAAGGCACACCCATTTACGCATGTCTTTCAAGCACCCATCCAACCGCAGGGAGGATATGCAGACTCCACACAGAAGGCACTCCCGGCACTCCAGCCGAGAATCGAACAGGAGAACCTCTTGCTGTGAGGCAACAACACTACCTACCATTGTATAATTTTGCTAATCACAGCTGTCATGTATACTATCTACAGCTTATACATGTTTCAGCTTCATAACCTCATAAATTACTTCTTAGGTTCATAGGTTCATAGGTTCATACTAGGCTATCTGTCCTGGGGCAATTATAAGCCTAGCCCGATTCTGTATGGCTTACGCCACCCCTTGATTTGAGTATACTGTGCCCTTTTTAAGGTTTAGTTTACTGTGCCTCTGTCTAATAGTGACACGGGAGTAATCCCTGGGACAAACCTATGATCCCCCATCCACCTATCGAGATTCTTCTTGAAGAGATTCAGTGAGGTGCTCTGCCTCACATGAACTAGAATTCTATTCCAGAGCGAAGGGAGCCTCTGAGTTATGAACCTGTCCCTCCAGCATGTTCTATTTATTTCTGTGCTGAGGTTCAAGTCCCTCAAGTGTGTGGCTCTAAGGGATTTAGATTTACTGAGGTGGAGCATGTCCATTAATTCTGGATTTGACATAGCTTTGTATGTCAGGCATAGATCGCCTCGAAGTAGGCGGTATGCAACTGACTAGAGCTAGAGTTTTTTTAACCAAGCAGCATATGGCATCTGTTTGAGACCCTTGATCCTCTTGGTGAGATACTTTTGGGGTCTTTCTAATTGCTGCAGGTGTTGGGTAAGGTACATCCCAAAAGGGGCATTGTATTCTATGATGGGCCTGATGAGGGATGAATAAAGGGGCACGATTACCTCTCTTGATCTAGATGTGAAACCCTTCGTGATGAGGTGGGCTATGTAGAAGGTCTTTCTAACCACTTTGGCAATGTGGTTTTCAAAGGAGAGATTGCTATCAACTTGGGTCCCCAGGTCCCTAATAACTTTCTCTGTACTTAATGGGTTTCCGCTTATGTGGTAATTTGTGGGAACATTGTTTTAAAGGGTATGACTATACATTTTTTGGCATTTAGCTTTAAACCATGGCGCTGGCACCAGTTATCTGTCTCTGTGAGACCTTTTTGAAGGATGTTTGTGTCAGCTGGAGAGTTGATTATGGCTCCCAGAGCCATAGCCCTCCCACGTTTGCCTGTACCTCGGAAAAGTATATACCGAACAAGAGTGGTCCCAGGACAGAACCCTGTGGGATGCCACTTGTGACCGGTTTCGAGTCTGACATGGCTCCAGCAACTCTCACTCTGTGGGTTCTGTCTTTGAGCCAGTTTGCGACCCATCTTGTGACATAGGGGTTTATATTTAAGCTGGATAGCTTATCTATGATGCCTAAGTGGGGTATTGTGTCAAATGCCTTTGCAAGGTCCAGATAGGCTGTGTGGACTACCTTCCCTTCATCTATGGCTTTGGTGACTGTTTCGAAGAAGTCAACCAGGTGCAAAAGGCAGGATCTGCCCTTGACAAAGCCAAACTGGGTAGGATCTAGTGTCTGTAGGTCCCCAATGTCTTTGTTTATGAGCTCCATGATGATCCTCTCCATAGCCTTGCAGACTAAGCTAGTCAGGCTTATGGGGCGATAGTTTCCAGGGTCCGTAGAGGCTCCACCTTTGTGGAGTGAGACCACTGTTGCTGTACGCCATTCTGTGGGCACATATCCTGTAGTGAGGCTGAGATTGTATAGCTGTTTTATTTGAGGGATTAGTTCCTCTTGGAGTTCATGTAGGACGCAACCTGGGACATCATCTGGTCCCATGGAAGCAGTGTTTTTTGCTTTGGAGAGGGCAGCCTTCACCTGAGCATCAGAGATGTTTGGGGGGCAGCCCTCTGCCGGGATATATACTTGCTCTTTTGGGGGGGAGGGGGGGGAGAAGTTTGCACTGAACCTATCTGCCAGGATATTGGCGATGTCTGTGGGTTCAGTGTATTTTTTGTCATTTAGAATCAACTCAGAACAAGTCTGGGAGTTGCATCCCAGGTTTCTAACATAACTGAAAAAAGCCTTATGATTGTCTTTGGTGACCTGTGCAATTTTTCTCTCGAAGCTGGCCTTGGAGGATTTTATGAGGGATCATAATTTTTTACTAGTACTGATCAGAGATGCCTTCCCTATTAGGGATTTTGCTCTATCATGTAGTAGCTTCCTCCTTCTGTTGTACAGTTTATTTATGGCAGGGGTCCACCAGACTGGATGCCTGCCTTTGGATGATTGGGTCTTGGTTTTGTTTGGGATAGCATGGTCCATGCATTCCTGGAGATGTCCGTAGAATGCATTTATATAGGATTCTGCAGTTTGGGCCGCAGTTTCCACTGGCCCTGGGGCCTTGAAGGATTCCACTTCGGTTTTGAGAAGTGAGAAGTTCGCTTTTGAGAAGTTTTCACTGTGGTTTTCTGGGATGGGGGTGGGGTCGGGATGTGGACATTCAGTGAAATTAATTTATGGTCTGATCTTACCAATGATGGATATACTTCTGGTGTGGAGCATAGAGTCCCCATGTTGGTAATGATCAGGTCTAGTATGTTGTCCCCTCTTGTGGGAGTGGTGACTAGTTGTTCCATAGCATTTGAGTTTATAATTTCCAGGAACCTTTGGGCTAAGGTGCTGGGGCTTGAGTAGTGCTCCCAGTCAATGTTTGAGTAGTTGAAGTCACCCAATATAATGGTGTTCGGAGAGATCTTCATGTTCTCCAATGTTTTCAGGAAAGCCGAGTGGGATTCCTGACTTTGAGAGGGTGGTCTGTAGGATGCTATAAACTGAAAAGCAGTCTTGCCCACTGTTAGTTGCACATGGATGGTCTCCGATACTTCGTGCAATGCCACTAACCTGGAGGTGTGGATATCCTTGATAAATATGGAAACTCCCCCTCCTTTTGTGGTTCGGGCCGGGTTTTGGGGCCAAAAAGCATGATATGAGGTATAGCCTGGTAGTGCTGGGGTGCTTTCTGGAGCCTTGAACCAGGTTTCTGTCACTGCACAGATATCGATGTTCTCCATACTGAGGAGAGCTTCGAGTGCGTGCATCTTGAGGTTAAGACTTCTGGCGTTAAGCAGCATTACCCTTAGTTTCTTGTTCCTTGTGCTGTCTATGGGGGTGGGTTTGAATTTTGAGCCTTGCCTAAAAAAGGCACTATGGGGGTGGTAAGAGCCTTTGCCAATATCTGAAAGCCCAGTGGTGACAGGTGCAAGCCATCCCTAGCAAAGCAACGTGGCTTGTCGAGCATGTCATCCCAGGCTGACAGACACTGGATCCCCTTTGAATGACACCAAAATTTTGCCAATTGTTAAAATCGATCATTTTGTCTTTGTATTGGGGCATCATTCTAGGTGAGGGTAAGATGTTGCTCAAAGTCAGGGTCATACCAGCCTGGGCTACATGATCAGAGAGCTTCTCTATGTCTCTTTTCATGTAGTCCAGGTCATTCACACCAGCATGTACAATGACTGAGTCATATTTGTATTTGTTTTGGAGTGACCCGAGTGCTTGCGTTATGTGGCGGATCCTAGCACCCGACAGGCAGCTCACTGTGACCTTCTCTTTATTCAGCCTGGTGAGCAGGACGTCAGTGTGTCTGACAATAGAGTCACCTATTACAAAAGTATCAGGTGGGTTATTCAGCCTTAGGGGCTGTGGCTGCTTGGCACACTGACTTTGTGGGCTATGTGTTGTGCGTGTTTTGTTTTGAGGTAGCGTTTGCTTGGATGTCTGCTTTGGAGGTCTCTGTTGCTTAGGTAGACTTTTATTTAGAGCCTCCGAGTATGTTTTTGTGTATTTATGTGTTTGGTTCGCTGATGTGGTGGGACTATGTGATACTGGAATTGTGTTGTGTGAGGTTACCTTCTCCTCCTGACTGGTTACACCAGTTTTGAGATGAGAGAGCTCAGCCTCCAGTTTGGCTAAATAGTTGCATCTCTCACATATATTTGAACCTGTTTGGAGGAGGAGAGGGTTGTCTGTGTACATGATACAGTTGTAACATTGCCTCAAAATTCCCAGATTCACCAGCTGGACTGGAAAGGAAACCATTGACTGACCTTTGGACATACTAGAGTAATATAGGGAAACTGAATTTAAGACAGACCAATAGAGGACAGGGTAATCGTAGAGAGTATAAGAGTAAGTAGTGCTTATGGTTTAATAGTGCTAACTTGTAGGATTACTTAATTGGACCAGTGAAGGGCCTTAGAATGAGAATATGGTGTTTAAATTGAGAGATAGAGCAGTTCTAAGGGAAAAAGTGAAGAGCAGACTTTGTGGAGCCAGGAATAGTTTAAACCCAATTATGCGGCGCTGCCCGCTGTTGCGCTATGCACAAAAACGCGCAAAACTGCGCAAAAGAGGGTTTTAAGAGAGGAAGATGAAGGAGTTTGGAATTGACCCAAAACGGCCAATAAAACAACAGTTTCAAGTCAGTAACCACTCCCACAGGGGCAGGCAGGCTGCTCAATGTTTTTCACTGCCACTGGTCAACAGAGAGACTTCCCTTTAGCCCAAGCAAAAAATGGCCTCCAAGAAACTTACAAACAGTTCAAGAACAGCAAGCCTGTAACTGAACTTTTTTAAATCTCAGAAAAGTGGGAAAAAAGCAATATTTTTTTTTCTAATATCCATTTATTTTATTTTTCACTATATTAACTATTGTTTTGTTGACTTTTGTCTACTTTTAAGTTACCTTTGCTCCTCATTTGTTTTAACATTTTCACATTATTGTAATGATTATTGTCTTTTTAAGTTTATAACCCTAACTTGAACCTGAAAATGGACCACTTGGATCAGTGTTTTACCTTCAGTTAAGCATAACTACATATATACCTAACTCATTCATTCATTCATTTATTCATTCATTCATGTGTTCATGTATTTATTAATTACATTTGTTAGTGAGGTAAGTGAGATGGTCAGTAGACCCTTTTCAGCCATGATCCAGACAAAGAATGCAAGTTAAATTAGCAACAAAACTAAACAATCATAACAAAAATGCAAGCTGAATTTACAACAAAACATAAGCATTTAGCCAATATACATTATATGTGGTTGAGTTGTATAAATACTTTGAAATAATAAAGTTAAAGAGGAGCAGCATGGACATTATTTACAAAATGTATATACAAAGTGCATTTTTGTGGAAAAGTTCTGAATGAGTAGAGACAAATTCAGCTGCTGTATGCAGGAAAAGATAGACTTAGCAGGATTATCCATCATTCATGGTTACAGGTCCAAACAGACCTGAAGAACAGTGGCACCTTAACTGTGGTGACAGGATGTGCACTTTGTACAAATCCAATGGTGGACGACATTTTTTTCTCAGAGAGATTGACCGATTGACCTAGAATTCTTTCATCCACTTTCATCACTATGACCCCACAACTTTCTCCTTATCATACTCATTTACCTAAATCTAACTACACCCCAATAAATCTACAAACCTTCATCTATCTCCATTGCTCCAAATATATTTAACACTCCTCAAATCCATTTTTTAAATATAAGAACCTTTTCATCCATGGCACTGATAATAAATTAAAGCACAAACCAAAATTAAAATTTCCATCCACTTCCATCTACAAACTCATAGTACGTACTTTACACATTTGTGGGGAAATCCACCTCAACCTAATACCACCTCACCATCCAAGCCACATAAACTTCATACTCCTCATTTCATCACAACTACCCACACTACTAACAATAAAAATATCCATCCCATTCCAGGGCCACTTTAGCCCCCAAATCACATCAATTTGTCCCCATACACACTTCAAACGTACCCATCCATATTATTAAAATAAAAATAAAAACTTAACTATCATCAATGTAAACCTCCATAGCATCTGCAACAAAATCACACTAATCCATATTTGGATTGCCCAACATAACCCTGATATCCTTGCTGTCACTGAAACTTTGTTAAAAATAAGCATTAAGATGATGGAATTCTTCCTCCTGGATACAATATCATTAGGACTGACTGTTTACATAAAAAAGCAGAAGTTGCACTAATATACCTCAGTAATATTAATCTTTCCCCTTACCCTCACTCTGTAACACATTTCAATAACTGAACTACTCCAAGCTACTTACAACCTGTCTCAAACTCAATACACATAAAACTCCATGTGCATGTATACTATACATCTCCTCCCCTCAGGTAAGAACAGCATCACACTAAAAGGCATCATGTCATGGTTCTCCAGCACCATTCCCCTAGAAGCACTTATCTTGGGAGATGTTAACATAGACCAGCGTGCCATTATCACAAAATTCCCGTCCTCCACATTAAACTGGAATAGCTTTACTCAACTTACTACCTCTCCTATATATATATATATATATATATATATATATATATATATATATATATATATATATATATATGACTACATGGGGGGTTAGTTTGTGGCATAGTCAGTCTGTAATTCCTTTACTTGATGTGTCTTAATGTTGTATTTGTTGCACTCTCATGGTGAGCTGATACTCATAATTTTGTTTATGTTTACACATGTGTAGCCCTAAATTACAATAAAGTTTACTTTGAATCTTTGAATCACAGACTAGGATCAGTACTAAAACGGGACAACTTAGACTGGATACTGGTCAATAATCCTTCTAATTTCAGTTCTCATGGAACGTTGCCTGGCTGCCTCAGTGACCACCTTCACACATAAGCAAAAAGACAGTAAGCATCACCTCTACACATTTACTCAAAATCAATCAGATTTCAGCTGTGTTGTATTCATCTCCACTAAACAATCTTACAAGTGGAATTAAATGAAACAACTAGCACTAGATGATACAATATTGCATTTTAACAAAATATTTCTTAATCTAGTTAATGAAATGGCCCCATCTAGTAAAAAAGAGAGTCAAAAACAACTCTAATCCACACACCTAGACAATTTATGCAAAACAGGGACAAAGCTTGGAAGAACTGATCCAGGCATAACATTCTGCAAAACCTATATCAATATAAACATCTCTGTTACCACACTAAAAATCTGATTAAGTTAGATAAGAAACAGTGTAATTCTAATATACAAAATAACAATGGAACTCTAAGCTTTTCAAGACAACTATATTCAAGCTATTGCACACAGGCTGGAATGAACAGCCCAACCCTCCACCTATTACCTCCTGTTTCACACTGCCACACTATTCAACTCACATTTCATTAAAACTATCACCAATTTAATCAAAGGCTACCCTTCATTCACTTTCCAACCCATTCCAACTGAAACTGTCAAAAATGTTAATACAACAATTAATACCTTGTATAATGGCAGCCAATGCTATCCTTTCAGTTTTTTTTTTTTAATAGCTGCAGACCCCCTGGCATATCCTATTTTGATAGTAATCAACAAATCCATTCAACGGTCTTCAGTTCCTTCTCCGGAAAAAAATCTAATATCATTCTACTCAGCAAAGGAAGCAACTCCAATGAACTATCAAACATTAGGCCTATTGTTACACTGTCTCCACTATAAAAAAATTATGGAAAAAATGTATCCACAAACAATTACCCCATCACCTCCTTAGCAATCAGTTCCTAACTCTCACACAGTATGGTTTCCACTCAGGTCATAGCACCACTACAGCACTTCTTACTTTCCCAAATGCTATTAAATAAGTCAGGGGTAAAGGAGAACTTGTTGCTTTGTGTCTAGACCTGTCAGTAGCCTTTGACATTGTTTCACATTTTAAATTACCCCATCAGGTATCCTTACTTAGTTCTTCTAAACCTTCTCTCCTATGGTGTAATAGCTATCTGTCTGACAGGCACCAATCAGTTAGGTAGCAAACTTCACTCTCCTCCCTTTTGCTAACCTCCACAAGGGCACCTTAAGGTTCCATACTTGAACCTCGCCTCTTCAACATCTTCACTGACAATCTTCATACTGCAAGTAAGTATGCCACATTAACTATACGTAATTATGCCATATTAACTACAAGTAAGCATCCCACATTAACTACTGTCTGCTGACAACCTTCTATTACTTCAACACACTATGCAGCAACATTTCATGTCTATGGAACATGGAACTTATAAACAAAAACACTGGCAACCTTCAAACACTGGACCCCACCCAGTTTGGGTTTGTGAAGGGACGATCTTGTCTCCTGAAACTGATTGACTTCTTCGAATCAGTCTCCATAGCTGTGGATGAGGGTAAGGCTGTCCACACAGCCTATCTGGACCTCACCAAGGCCTTCGACACCATCCCCCACTCTAGAATCATAGATAAACTTACTAAGCTGGGCATTAATCCCCTATGCCACTCGATGGGTTGCCAACTGGCTTACTGACAGAACCCACACTGTAAAAGTAGCCGACTCCAAATCCAGCTACAGGCAAGTGACAATCCTGGGACCGCTCTTGTTTGGCATCTACTTTTCTGAAGTACAGGTCAACACTAGAGGACTCTGGCTAACAAAGTTTGCAGATGACTGCAAACTGGGAACCATTATTGAATCCCCAAATTATGTGGATATTCTATAAAAGGGCCTTACAGAAACAGATGCTTGGTGCCAGAGCCATGGACTCAAGCTCACTGCCAAGAAATGTATATTAGTCCCTTTGGGAAAAAAACATGCACCCGTGAATTACCACATAGGTGGCAGTACATTAAACACCAAAAGCATGATAAGAGACTTAGGGACACAAGTAGACAGTGGTCTCACCTTCAATAATCACATCGCCACAACAGTCAGGAAATCCTTCTATGTGGCACACCTCATCACTAAGGGCTTTTCATCCAGAAAAAAGGAGGTCATTGTCCCACTGTACTCATCCCTCATTAGACTCATTATAGAATACAGCGCCCTGTTCGGTATGTACCTCTCAAGACATCTGCAACAACTGGAAAGGCCACAGAAATACCTCACTAAAAGAATCACAGGCCTAAAGCAGATGCCCTATTCTGACCATATAAAAAAACTCCAGATATAATCTGTTGCATATCGTCTACTCAGAGGCGAACTCTGCTTAACATACAAGGCCATGTCAAACCCAGAGCTGTTGGACATGCTACTCTTAAAGAAATCCCAATCCCTCAGAGCCACGTGCTCCAGGGATCTAAACCTTGTCATCACAATGAATAAAATATGCTGGAGGGAGAGGTTCTTGACCCAGACACTCCCCAGACTCTGGAATAGACTCCCCATACATGTCAAGCAGAGCTCCTCTTTGGCCCTCTTCAAAAGGAACTTTGATGATTGGATGGGAGATAGGAAATTCACCCTGGGGATCATGTCAGTCGCCCTGTTAGACAGGGGTCCAGGGAAGTAAATATTGTGGAAAGAAATAGCCAGGGAATTGTTATGGCTAGGCTTATATAGGCCCTAGGGCCGATAGCCTAGTACCAGCCTATGAACCTATGAACCTATGGAATCCTTGACAATCAGTCAACAGCTTCTTAATCTCCAAAAAACAAAATTATTTCTATTCCTATCAAAGTCTCTTGTCAATATCACAATTACCTCCTTTAACAACACCCCCATTGAGGTAATTCCTTATTAAAAAAAACTGCTAGGAATGACAGCTGATGGCAACCTCAAATTTGACTTGCATATACAGCATGTAATAAAAAATAAATAAATAAATAATAAAAAAATGGGGACACTATACAGATCCAAGAGCTATCTCTCTGATACAACTAAGAAGCTCCTAGTCAGTACTTACATGTTACTTTCCCAGGTCTATGTTACATTACTGAATGATGAAAAGAGCGAATGCTGTAAACTGTAAATGTCGACAGCACTAAACAGCGAAGACACGGAACATCAATTTTTTTCCCCAGGGGAAAAAAAATTGGTGGGCCGTCTTTGAGACTTTGCCATTTCCTCCACTATGGTGCAGTCTTGCAGCTGGTATATTTAAATAGGGTGGGTGTGGGGGGCACAGTCCTGGGAAAAAAAATCACTTTTCTGTGTCTTCGCTGTTTAGTGGTGTCGAACTTTCAAGCTCGATGAAAGAGCGTTGCTCTTTTCATCATTCGATAACGTAATATAGACTCTACTTTCCCTGCTTTATGTCTCTCTTATCTTAATAAACCTCCAGACCACACATAAAAACAAGTTAGAAAAGTGCAACAATTAAGTTGCCAAAACCCCAGAAATTTAAGTGGCTGAAATTACTACATTGCCTCCTATACTCCCAGCTTCTCATTGTCCATATGATAACCCATAAGCACCAGCAGCACCCGGCATTGAATAATACTCTCCAGACATACCAAGCCTCTAGACCACTATACATAAATCAAATCACTCCTCAATATTCACAAGCCACAACACTCTGCTGGTAGTTCCCTCTGTTGAAACTGCATAGCCAGGGCTTGGAACTATATCTCCCTACCACTAAGGCTAACTTCCAATCTATCCACATTCGATTGTGGTCTAAAAGAATACTTAACTGTCTTCTGGATACGTCTCTGTTTAACCACAGGAAAAATGTTCTCTCACTCTCTACTAATTTGTAATAATCTCTCTTCACTACCTTACCCCTCTCTCACTCTACTAATTTGTGATAATCTCTCTTCACCACTTTACCACTGTCTCTCTCTCTCTGTCTACTAATTTGTGATAATCTCCCTTCACTATCTTACCTCTCTCTTTCTCTATTTCTCTACTAATTTGTGATAATCTCCCTTTACCACCTTACCTCTCTCTCTCTCTCTCTATATATATATATATATATATATATATATATATATATATATATTAATTTTTGATAATCTCTCTTCAATACCTTACTTCTCTCTCTACTAATTTGTGATAATCTCCCTTCACTACCTTACCCACTCTATCTACTAATTTGTGATAATCTCTCTTCACTAACTTATCCCTCTCTCACTCTCTAGTAATTTGTGATAACCTCTCTCATCACTTTACCTCTGTCTCTCTCTCTCTCTCTCTCTCTCTCTCTCTGTCTACTAATTTGTGATAATCTCTCTTCAATACATTACCTCTTTATCTTTCTCTCTACTAATTTGTGATAATTTCCCTTTACTAATTTACATCTCTCTGTTTCTATTAATTTGTGATAATCTCCATTCACCAATTAACCTCTGTCTCCCTCTATTAATTTTTGATAATCTCTCTTCACCACCTTACTTCTCTCTCTACTAATTTGTGATAATCTCCCTTCACTACCTTACCCCCTCTATCTACTAATTTGTGATAATCTCTCTTCAATACCTTACCTGTTTCTCTTTCTCTCTACTAATTTGTGATAATTTCCCTTTACTAATTTACCTCTCTCTGTTTCTATTAATTTGTGATAATCTCTATTCACTACATTATCTCTCTCGCTTTGTCTCTATTAATTTGTGATAATCTCCATTCACCAATTTACCTCTGTCTGTCTCTATAAATTTGTGATAATCTCTCTTCACTACCTTATCTGTGTCTCTCTATTAATTTGTGATAATCTCTCTTCACTTCCTTATCTCTCTCTCTCTCTCTCTCCGTCTCTCTCTACTAATTTGTGATAATCTCCAATCACTACCATACCTCTGTCTCTCTCTGCTAATTTATAATAATTTCCCTTCACCACCTTACTGCTCTCTCTCTCTCTCTCTCTCTCTCTCAACTAATTTGTGATTTTTGTAATAATCTCATTTCACTATTGTACGTCTGTCTCTCTCTATTAATTTGTGGTAATCGCCCTTCACTACCTGACCCTTCCCTCAATCTCTCTCTCTCGCTCTCTACTAATTTGTGGTAATCTCCCGTTACTACCTCATGTCTTTCTCTCTCTCTCTCTCTCTCTGTCTACTAATTTGTGACAATCTCTCCTCACTACCTTACCTCACTCTAGCTGTCTCTTCTAGCTCCACACATTTCTCCTCTGTATTAACTCTTTGCATCTTTACATTTTCTCTTCTTAACAATGACAAATGATAATGCTAACATGTTTTAGTCATTGTATTTTCTTCTGTTGCCATTTGAATGTCTTGTCATAAGCCTATCTTATCTCCAACTGAATATTTCACCGCCTCCTAGACCTGAAAGCAGTTGTTTTTGCCACATATTTTTTTCCAAAATGTTTTTATTCATTTTATAACACAATAACTTAACATTATAGTAACAAGAAAAAACAAATGAACTATTTATAATGTCCATAACAATTAAAAAAGCAATATACATAGCAGAACACAATATTTCTCTAACAGATTAGACAATTTTGTCCAAGCAATTAAATAATGAGTTATGTTGTTAGTCCTTGCTTTTATAGCAGCAATCAAATTCTTACAAATGTATTTCACAAGATGAATAAACTCAGCTTTAAAGACAGGAGTAGGCTGGGATCTCCAATTCTTAGTAACAAATTTCCTTGCTATAGAGAGGATAGACCACAGTAAAAATGTTTGTTTTTTAGGAATGACTTCCGGAACAGGAACACTGAAAAGGATAAGGGCGTAAAAATGTATACAGTTGTCATTCCATAGAGCTTTACAAAGATATTTAAAGTCTAACCAAAATGGGGAAATTATTTTGCAATTAACAACCATATGTATCCAGTCAGCATCAGGGTGTCTACATCTCCAACATTTCATTTCATCTTTCTTGTACATTATTGCTAGTCTATGTGGGGTGAACAAACATTTATGTAAAAAATTATGTTTATACATGCCAGAACAGGGAAGATGTGGATTCCTTCTCCAAGAGTAAACAAAGTTTTTTGTCTTTTTCTGAGAATACTTGTTTATTAACTTCACTTGAATAATTAAAAAAAAAATCTGTTTTGCTAAAGTCATTTCTGAGAAATTGATAAATAACAGATATGTATCAAGTGTTCTGGGGTGAGCTATTAATAATTGTTTAGATAAAATCCAAGATTTTTTAAGTTACTCTTATTGTATGCCTCTAATGAGGGTATGAGCTTAATATGTATAAAATCCTTACAGGTTTGGATGTCCAGCCAATTACAATTTTGCAAACTATATCTGTTGATCAAATAGTTTGCAGAACTTATTTTATTAGCTGAGAGAAACTGATTCCAATATAATAGGTCACCCTTCTTAAATTCTAACATTTTCGGAGTATCAAAAATATCAAACATTCATTTGTGTAGGCAATAGGAAACATAATTATTAATAAATTCTTAATTAATTGATTAGAAGACATAAGCTTTTTAAGCAACAGCAATATTTGGTTTGTAAGAGTTGTAACAACAAGTTTTGACCTTTCACTTTGAATGTATATTTTTAAAATCTATATAAAGATGCTTGTATGTATTTGAGTATATGGTTCAAGCAATGTCCTATTACTATTAAGAAGTAAGGTTTCAGGTATTGATTTCCAATATGATGTATAAGGAGTATTAGTCCAAAGCAACACTGTTTGTTTGTGTCTTTTGGCTTTTCCTGGTTAGGGATCGCCACAGCAGAACTCCAGTCCGGTAATGATTGGTAGTTGATTTTTACGTGCCGAGTTACCAGCCCTGACGCACAACCTTCAACGAAGGTATGCCCATTCACGCAAGTCTCCATGCAGAAGACGCTCTAGCTGAGAATCGAACCGGACAGCGTCTTACTGTGAGGCGACAACGCTACCGCAGCACCACCACCGCGGATTTTTATTCCAAAGCAACACTATGTTAATAAATTCAGGGTTTATATAAAAATCAGTATTTGGAAACCCTATACCTCCTTCATTCCAGTTTGTGTTCTGCCAGAGAAGAGAAATTATTGGTTTTTTAGGGGGGGATACCAAAGGAAGTTGAGTAATAAGTCATTAGTTTTCTGTTTAATTTTGACAGGTGGGCGAATTATTAGAGTTTGGACAATTAATAAGATTTTAGGCAACAGTATCATTTTAATTTAAATGAGTCTGTCTTCAAATGTGAAGAAGAGTCTGTTCCAACTGCCAATCAGACTTGTAATTGAGTTTATAAGTTGTTGGTAATTAGATGTGCCTCCAGAACCAGCAAGAAAATATTTAAGCAATAACCAATGACATGGTGTGGTATATTGAAGATTTACCCATGTTTGGTGTGGTTTAATCATGACGGCGGAGCCCAAGTGATTAAATAAAGCCAACTGTGGGTAAATCTTCAATATACCACAACCACAGAGTCAGTTATTACCATTATACAATGACATTATTTAAGAAAAAAAAAAACTTATTTTTCTAAAATAATGTCTTTGTATAATGGCACATTACTGTTCTTCCACCGGTGGTGGTATACTGCTTCCTTGTGTTGATTACTGCGCATGCGTATGGGACCTGCATTCCCATGCATACTCAGTACATCAATGCTTTGAAATTGAAGCAACGGAGAAAAGAAAGTCTTCGTTGCTCCATTTTTTTTTTTTTATTTCTTTAAAAAAAAAAAGTTTTGGACACTTTATACCAACGGAAAAAAGTTTGGGAGACCAGACCTTTTTCTGGTGATATATTGTGGGATTTACATAGGGCACACTAGCCAATCAGTGTGCACATTTCGGAATATTAATGGGGGGTCATTGTATAATTTACCTTCACACACATTCTAAAGAAAATATTGCTGTCTGTGTCACTGCACAGACTTATTTTAATGTGTGCTGGGTTTAATAATTGCTATATTTCCTGAGTTATCTACTGTTATCCCTGAATCTACTTCTATTCTGCCAAGTATTTTGTATACATATTTGTATATAATTGCGCTGCTTTGTTCCTATTCTACAATGTATTTCCTGTACATATTTGTGTATAATTGTGCAACATTATCTGCACTTTGTATTCTAAAGGATTATACTAATTCAACTTGCTCTTTATCTGTGGAGCTTTTCTGCTTGGGCCTCTGCTGAAAATGTCTTCTGCTTCATCCAGCTTTTCTGGTAATGAAGTGACAAACAAAACAAATAAATAAATCATTCTGACTGCACCATTTCACCTTTCTGTTAATAAACAGGCAGACACTTTAATCCATCTTGGTTTTCATTGTGCCATGTTATGTGTTTTGCTTGTAACGAAAAAAGAGAAAACGGGTATTTACTGATATTCATTTTTCTCAGCCTCGATCATTTATTTTCACAGAAACTGCAAGAGCCTGAATTAAAGCAGCCTGCTGCTGGAATGTTAATAGAGTGTCCATTGTTAGCACAGCTGTGTTTCCTGGATGACTGCATTTAGCAAATATAAACATTTTTCTAACTGTCAAACTGGACCCCTAAACTTTCAATACCAGTTTAACTGTTTAACTCCAAAGATAACATATGGTGGTCAACACTGCTCATGTTTTTAAATCCATAATCTGCATTTGGTGTCTATCATGGTCATGAGCACTTCTGATACAGGAGCACAGAAACAGTCAACCAAGTGCATCAGGGTGCTGTGAACGTTTTCTTCACCTACAGCTCCCCATTTTCTGAGGTACTTCCCTAGATCTGATCCAATCTCACCACCAACATATAGACTAAAGATAACTGCAATGATGGTAGAGTTATTGAATGACACAGTATTTATTACTGTATATGTGCACCTCCATAGAAATTTGCTTAGTATGGCAGTTAGCACAGAGGTTTAAGACTCTGAGCTGTTAATGAAATACTTCAGGAAGTCCAAGGTATCATCTACTCAGCTGCCATTTGCCCACTATGTGATACTGAGCAAGGCACTTTACCAGCTAACACTCCAGGGCAATGAGAAACTGAGCTAGGTTATTCAATGCTTTCCTGAGCCACATGCTTAGTAACTACCTATGAATGCAGTATTTAATGAAAAGTCTCACAGGGTATGTTGTGCATTTGTCCTAAGCATAAATTTAGAGTAGCCATTTATAAATACATGAACATTAAAACTGCTGACTTCAGCTTCTGGAATGGCAACCCAACCACTAATTCTGCCCTCATCCTCTAACATTTTTACCTAAAAAAAAAAAAAAAAATCACACAGGAGAGGGAGAAAAAGGTAGGGCTACAATGAAGGAATGCATTTGAGAAGCTAGTGTAAAATTTAAAATAAATCATGAACTGCAGAAGGAAAATCATGAGTAGTAAAAGTAATAAGGGGTCTGGGATGTGAGAGATGTAGTACTGAGTGAGGGACAGGGCTTCCAGAAAATGGAGGTACTTTATTGGCTAAGGGAGTCATTTCACCTAAGGACAGAGGTAATAAAAAGGCACACACATACACATCCATCCAGCCACAATGCCTTTTTCCCATTTTTGTACATGGGGTCAAGATGCCACTTGAACAGTGACAATCATCTAGAGCCAGGGTTTACACGGTTGGGTCACTATCCCTGCTGCAGTATTTCTTCCACACTACACACTTGCACACACACTCAAATTTATGTCCAATTTAGTGTGTCCAAATTACCTACTGCATGTCTTTGGAATGTAGGCGGAAACCAGAGCACCCAGAGGAAACCCATGTGGACACAGGGTAGACATGCAGACTCCACACAAAATGCACCCCAACTGAGAATCAAACCAGAGAACCTATCCCTGTGAGATGACACTCTCAGCTGCACCATGTCTCACATACACACACATACACACACACACACACACACACACATGCACACACACACACACACACACACATATATATATATATATATATATATATATATATATATATATATACATATGCTACCCCGGGATTCATGAATGGCATTTCTATGCAGGAACAGTGTAGGAGCTCCTGCATGAAAAATAGCCACCGAGCGATCCATAAAAGTGACGTTTTCACGTGCATGAGCAGCCCTACACTGTTCCTGCATGGAAAGCCGAGCGGGATGCAAATCACCTCATCTGCTGGCAAAAAACATGCAAATGAGGTGATTTTACGATCCACGAAGCTGGCTGGACTCCGTGCAGGAACAGTGTCAGAGCAGAAATGTATTCAGTTAGTAACCAAATACATTTCTGCATCTGAGCAAATGGAGGCATGACAGCTTGTGAAACGCATGTATTACAGTCAAACACACATGCCAATGGCCAAATATGAAGCCATTGACATTAATAACAGTTTATTTATTTTTTTAAATTAAACTTTTTTTTTTTGGCAGATCACGGCCGTTTAAGCTTAGGGCAGTGGGTCGGAAATGAGATTGTGCCGAAAATAAAAAAAAAAAATGAGAAAAGTCAATTTTAAGTTAAATCTGCATTTTGACATTCTAATCAATGGCAAGAAGAATCTAAACAATACCAGGGAGCACTGGTTGTCAAGGGGAAAATGTCCGTTTAAGCAGAGTAACTAACGACTTACACACTGGGGTATGCAAATGAGGAGAGTTATACTGAATCACAGATTGCTTCAAAGTGTCAGCTTGTACCTAACCGTGTATGTGCAGCAATACAACAGTGCAAGTCTAAGAGCTGGATGACTTTATAAGGGGGTGTGTCATGCTTGCTGGAAGCTCATTGGAGTTCTATAGCTCATGTCTGCTCTTAGCTAAGCACAGCTAAGGAAGGGGTGTGTCAGATGCACCTGAGCACTGTGTATATAGTCTAAATGGGTGTGCGCACTGCGAACTGGAATATAAACCAAAAAAAAAAAAAAAAAGAGGAAATGGCTGCACTGTTTACATATGAGCATTGGGTATGCTCGGCATGCCTCGGGGCTTAAATAGGGAGATAGCATAGCTGGCAGGTGGAATGTATCAGAATCAGCCAATTACACATGCAGCAACCCAGCGCACTAATATAAACTATGAAAATATCTACAGACTGTTTTTTCTCATAAACTCTACACTACCGGTGTACACAGATGGGGGATTGTTAACTGAAAAAGCTAACTAAAAATGTTAGAGGCTGCTGCTGCTTTACTCCATCAGTATGTGCTAGAGACTGAGGGTGTTGAGGAGGAGAATGCTGACAATCAACCCACAGTGAGGAGGAGGAGAAGAGTGTACAGACCCAGGGTAACTTACCAGGGCCTACATGAGCTGGAGATAGTAGAGCGCTATGGGGTGGGCAGGGACATTCTACAGCAAATTGTTGAGCTGTGCCAGCCACGTATTACACACAGAACTAATAGACGGGAACCCATCCCAGTGGATACCAAGGTATGTCTAGGTTTAAGAATACTAGCCACAGGTACCTTCCAAAGACCAACTGGGGATATCATGGGGGTCTCACAGGCATCAGCATCCAGGGTACTCCACCCGATCCTAGATGCCATGAGACAACATGCCAATGAGCACATATATTTCCCCACAACCTGTGAGGCACTGACCACACATATACATCTCTTCCACCATATAGCAGAATACCGTGAGGTAGTTGGTGCTATAGACTGCACACACATCCTCATCAAAGGACCACCCAGTGAGCGGGGCAGGGTCTACATAAACTGCAAGGGCTTCCCCTCTATCAACTGCCAGATCATCTGCAATGCCTAGGGCATTATCATGAATGTGTGTGCTGGCAGCCCTGGAAGTGATCACGACTCCCACATCTGGTATTGCTCATAGCTGTATCAGGCATTTGCCAGGGGGGGGGGACATCCCATATGGCCATCTAGTGGGTGATGCTGGCTATGCACTGGAGCCGTGGCTGATGACACTCATCAGAAATGCACACACATACCTGAACAAGAACACCATAATGAGGCACACGCACAAACCAGGATCATTGTAGAGCATGTGTTTTGGATGCTCAAGTCATGGTTCCATTGCCTTGATATATCTGGTGGAGCCTGGCAGTACCCTCCAGCTATATGTACATTAATGTTCTTAGCATGTGCCATGCTACACAATATGATCCTGTGGAAACAGCTGCAGCAGGAACAGCATGGGGCAGGGCCACACAGCTCCCCACCATTGCCAAGGCAAGCACAGGCACAGAGGGACTCGGAGGAGGAACACCCTGAGTCTGCCCCTGTAGGCAGAAGGAGGTGTGCACAGTATGCCTAGGCCTTGGCAAAGAGACAAAGTATAGCACACACACTCTGACACTGTAGGGACTCAGGGACTGATACTTCTCTCTGACTCACACATACAGTAAAAGGGATGCCAAACATGACACTACCTGAGATTTACCATGTATGGGGAGTGTACTATGTGCATCCAACATAGTCAGCCCTTCAGCACTGTCCTCAATACTGGCCCAGCAACAAAGTAAGTCACTCTTCCTATCAATTATTGAGTGGAGTAGTATGTTCTCATACTTGTATGTATGATATGGATGCAAGCATGCAAGGGAATTCGGTGGCTGAATGGGATAGCAGCAGACAGTTATATGGGACAGCAGGAAATTCATAACAAATACTGGTGTCAACATATACATACATTGACAGTATGATATGGTTAATCAGTGCAGTTAGTGGCATCTGTCCATATAGGGCATGTGTATAAGGCATGGTACTCCCTTTGTAGGGTACATTTGCAGACTCAACAGTTGTTGCAGGCATCCAGTGGGGAACATGGCAAAAGGGCCACTGTACACTTTGATTGAGCTACTGAGGGGATGGAACAGGGTGCCATGTCCTTTTACTTACTGTCAATGTAGGTGCAATCACTACCTCAGTTACATAGCCAGGTTTTACCAAATGAGGTCAGGAATGCTACATCAGAAGATACCAATCTGTCCACACAGCATGCCTCAGAAACCTCAAGCACACTCCCACATGTCAAAGAACATGCATGTGGAACATGTGTACAACTCAGACACTGTCCATGTTATGGAATATAGCTCACATACATGGGAAGTAGTGCACATCACTGGCCACCCACAATAGAAATCTGGATGAGTCGATAGGGAATACAATACCCACCCCTGGGGACCACTTCAGTAACTATACTCCTGAGCCACACTGGGGACTATTGTCATGTGGCCTGATGCCAGGGTATTCCCTTGGCCTAGTCTTGTAGAGCCTTCAGGCCCATTCACCTACTACACACCTATGAAGCAATGAACATATGGCTCTTAGTACTGGCAAGTGTGTGTGTGTGTGTGTGTGTGTGTGTGTGTGTGTGTGTGTGTGTGTGTGTGTGTGTGTGTGTGTGTGTGTGTGAATAGCAATCCCAGTGTGTTTGGTTGATGAATATCCACAGTGGCTGTGGTTATTAGCAATCAGAGGTGTGTCTGAACCAGAACATGTACCATTTTCCATTCTACAACAGTTGTTGTACATCAACATATACCTATGTACAACCCTCAACCCTATAATCTGTAAGACATATGCAATCACTGTGTTACAGATTGGGGATTACCATGCACATACTGTACCCTGCCTATGACATGGTGGATGTGTCACCACACTGCCATACTCTGTGGCCTTGCTGCACAGCCACATCCTGGTGACACACAGATACCTAGAATGGAAATGGGATACAGCATGTGAGAATACATTCACTCAGCATTTCACTTATGGGGGGTGAGAGGGGTAAAGCTGGCACTGAATGTGTTGCCAGGACTGTGGCCAATATCTGTTGTCTCTGGATAGCTATTAGCTTTATGCAGTAATGTGCAGCACTTGTGTTTAATGCTGTGGAGGTTGTTGATGTAACTATCAAAGGCTGTTGTGACTGCTGTCAATGTCTGCTGCATCTCTGCTGCCATAGGTGCCTGTTGGGGATTCCATGAGGGATCCAAAGTTGTGTTTGAGGCTAATAAGGGAGTTCAACAGTCATAGGACACTACCTTTCCCTGCAATAGTGTCCTCCTTTGATGTACACTTTAGTAATGGCAGGGGACCATCACATTGTCTCCCAGTGTTTGGAGGACAGTGTCTGGATTCTGTTGGCTCTGGCTAGTAGCATGCATTCATGTACCTGTTTGTACAGTGCCTATCTGTATGATTTCATAGTCATGCAGCTACTTCCCATTGCCATGGGTGCAGTGAAGACATCCACCCCTGTTTTCATAGTTGCAAAGTCAGCTTTGGAGAGGTGTTGCCAGGTGGTTATCTTTGCGGGAGATGTGGATGTTGAGTTCTATGTTGATTACAACCTGTGTGAATCTCACCAAGCAGGGATTGACATCTGTGGATGGGCAATGGTCCCATATTTAAGTGGTCAACACAGGTCAAGGTTGTTGCATCCTCTACCACAGGTCAGTATGAGCTGGTCTAGGGCAATGGAAATGATGAATCCCAGAAGTGTTGAGCCACTGTACTGGTGCTTGGCAACATTCTCCAGGTGATGGAGGGGTATTTGAAGACTAGTACTATGTCAGTGTTGCATTGGACCATCATAGATGGCAGGGTGTTGAGGAATGTGTACTGACAGTCTAGGGTCATAGATGTGGATCCATAGCATGCTATGGTCTAGATTGCACTATTACCCCAAGGCAGTTGTACTGGAAGTATCTCCAGTGCTTTATGATGGGATACTAGTCTAGAGGTGTTCCTAGCCATAATGAATATGGAGACAACACCACCTGTGGAGGTGTGATGTGGTCTATGTTTGGGGGTTGACAGCTGTGAAATGCATCATAGTCTGATACTGCAGGTCTGCTGTCTGGTGCCATGAACCACCTCTCCATTACAGCAAACATGTGTCCTCCACACCAATGACTGCTATGAGTGACTGCATCCTGACAGTTAGATGTCCACTATTGAGCAGCATGACCCTCAGACTGCATACATGTCTAGCTATTATGGTGGTAATTACATAAGGAACACTGCCTAATAAGGCACCATAGGGGTGGCAAGACACTTAGCCAGTACCTGGCAACCCAGCAGTGACAGATGTAGGACATCCATGGCAAGTCATTGGGTTCTGTCATGTCATCCCAAGAAGAGAGGTTCTGGATCCCCTGAAAATGACACATAACATGTAAGCTAATGTTACAATCAACCATCTGTTGATAGTACCGCACCATCATTCTGGGTGATAGCTGTACACTACCCAGGGCTACTGTCACACCGGCCTGGACTGCATAATCAGAGAGTTCAACCATGTCTCCTGTCATGTACTCCAGGGAGGTGTGTCCCAAGTCATTCACACCCACATGGATACGGACTGATACTCGTAGTTGTTGTGGAGAGACATGACTGGCTGTGTCATGTGTTAGATGCTGGCATGTGATTGATATTTGGCTGTTACCTGCTCCATATTCAACTTAGTGACTGGGATGTGTGTGCCTCAGTATTGAGTTACCCATGATCACTGTATTGTGCAAGGTGGTTAGCCTTAGGGCTTAGGTTGAGGGCACACTGTGTAGGTTAAATATGTATCCCTTGGCATGTGCCATGTAGCGGTGTCTGAGTGGGTGTCAGCCTTGCTGGTCTTTGCTCTTTGGGTAAATGTCCATTGAGTGTCTCTGGGAAGGTGGGTGTGTGGTGTTTCACTGTATGTCATGGCTGTCAAAGTGGGTGTTATGGTAAGGTATGTGTTCCACATGGTGTGGAGCAGGTGTTGATGTTATCCTCTTGACCTGCTAGTCCAGTCTTTGCTGGAGAGTGAATATGTCCACATTGGGTGATATATGGGTAACCTTTGCAAGTCTGAGTGCTTAGATTTTAGGGGGAAGGGCTGTCTGTGTACATGTGGCAGTTACAACAGTGCCCCAGAATGGACAAGTGCACCAAGTTAATGGGTGAAAGCACAGATAACTGCCCTTCAAACATGCCAGGAGGGGAGGACATAACTAGCAAGTACTGGGGCGATATCTGTGATGAACGAGTACTGCTGATGGCTCCCAGGTTTGCCATCTTGATACAATAACTTGGTGAAGTGCCAAGTCATAATGCTAGTTGAAGTGCAAGACAGAAAGAAATAGCATGATGTACGAGTGGAACAGAAGGCAGACTATCTGCCACCTGTAATACTGTACCACAGCTGTGGAGTTAGCAGCTTTGGCCATGTGAAAGCTTTATAGCGCATGTGGTAACTGCATAACAATGTAATAGACATACCTATATAGACAGGAGTTCTAATCACAATATTGGCAAATATGTAATCATGTATTGTCTTGCTTATACCATTTTTGACCTGTGTACTACCCTTTACACTTCTTTTCACTCCAGTTTAGTAGACCTGTTGATGTCATCCACATTAGAAGTACCTTTGGAAGAGCTGGAAGCATGTAAGTTCTGTGGCATGTCTCCTAACTGAATAGTAATATAGCATACCTCCCAACTGAACCAAATCACTCGGTTTTTACTGAGTTTTGGGGTACAAATGAGGGGGTGCCACAATTCCCAAGTGGCACCCCTTCATTTCCGATTTTTTTCTTTTGTTTTTTTTTTCATTTTCACACTGTTTGCGCTGACATCATCAGGTGTGCGATGACGTCAGCTCCATCACAGCTACCAGCCAGTCGGAATTGAGTTCAAGGAGCTCACATCATGCACATTTCTGGCTGGTCAAATGTGAGTGGGAATGGACAGCACTCTTCTAATGGGGATTATCGGCGGCAGCAAGGAATCAGTCTAGGCAGCACTCTTGGGTTATTTTATTTATGTTCGGAAGTTGGAACAGCAGCGGGAACAAGTAAGGAATGGTATGTCTGTGTGTGTGTGTGTGTGTGTGTGTGTGTGTGTGTGTGTGTGTGTGTGTGTGTGTGTGTGTGTGTGTGTGTGTGTGAGAGCGAGTGTGTGGACATGTGTGTGTGCATGTGTGTGTGTGTGTGTGTGTGTGTGTGTGTGTGTGTGTGTGTGTGTGTGTGTGTGTGTGTGTGTGTGTGTGTGTAAAATAGAAATGTAGTGAATGTGGCTTAAACGGTGATGATGCAACTCTGGGTACAGAGTAAAAATTACCTCTTGCATACCAGTTTTGAATCTGCAAGAAAATGCTTTCAAGTTTGAGACACTTGAGTGATCAACTCTGAGTGCTGTGCTCATTACTTATGCTGAGCAGGGAAATAGTCATGCATCTGTCATTTGCCTTGACTCATGGGTGGTAAGTAATGGATTTTTTGCAATCAATGACTTCCTGACTGCTAGTGACTGACTTTGATTTATATGATCTTTTAGTGTTTTAGTAAGGGCACATTTAGAAAAGGGTTAATATGTACAGAAAACTCGTATTTCATTTATAAGTGAAGCCAAAACACCTTAACCTGACTGACTTGGTGTTACCATGGAGACTAAAGAGTGTTAAACTAGCCTCTCAGAGTAAGCAGGTTTGATTTGCCTATGAGGTCACATTCTTGTTTTAAAAAAATATCAGATGGGAGAGTGGAGGTTTCACTTTTGCTGTATGTTGTCTCTTATCTGTTAATTCATCCTGCAGATCTGTGGTTTGAGTGACTTCAGTGAGCCTGCAGGTGGTATCTGTTACAGCTTTGTTATGGCTTTGTCACCATGGTACTAAAACAGTCATTTAAAGAAGTGGAGGGGTCCCTTTTCTCACTGTCAGGGCTGGTATGACTGCAGTGGGATGGCCCTGCTTTTTCATGTATTGCTGTTTTCAGACATATTCCTACTTGGGACTGATATTTCATTCTATTCCACTTGTACTATTCTGTTGCTGTGCATTCACAAGTATCATAATTATTTCAGTGCCAATTAGTTAAAGTTTCGAGAGCCTTGCTTTCACTGAAAAGGTGCAAGTCTAAAAGTTAAGACCCCTTTAAAAAAAAGCAGTCCTGATTATTCTGACAGAAATATTTTAAAAGGATAACATATAGGTGCTTTACAAAAAAGATCTTTGGAACAGTGAGGAATAACATCTAAACAAATTATTTTTCATGTATGTTTCCAATAGAGTGTTTGTTTTTGTACTATATTCTCTAAGAGGCTTTTTTGGGTATGCAGATTAACAGTACCTACACAAAACTATTTTTATGATTCTACAACCCAAATGGCACATACATTGCATGCTTTTTTAAGAGTTAAAATCATTCCATTTTTTTCTGAAAAGTCTGGGAGTTAAGGATGAAGACTCTAAGCTGTTAATGAGCTGCTTCCTGTTGACAAGAGAGTACAGGTTTAATTCCCTTCATCTCCATTTGCCTACTATACAGCTCTGAGCAAATCACTTAACCAGACTGTGTTCCTAGGTTGTCCTCTCACTTACCTGGTTAACAAAGAGAGTCCAAGACTACATGAAGAATATGTTATTTTTGTCTGGCAAAGTACAAATGAAATTGACAGGTGAGAATTATTACTTTTCATTTACCATTATGCTTTTTTGTGATTGGTACCTATTTCTAGCTGCTAAGATGTTGTTGTTTTGTGTGTGTGTGTGTGTGTGTGTGTGTGTGTGTGTGTGTGTGTGTGTGTGTGTGTGTGTGTGTGTGTGTGTGTGTGTGTGTAAATGCCTCAATTTAATACACCTGATGACTTGAAGTATTCAGGCTCAAACCCTGTAATGTCAGCACAGGGTAAAAAGAGCCTAAAGTCCCTAGCCACCACTACTTGTGAGCTTTGTCCAGATTTTTGTCCTAAGAGTTGAGAGCTATGGTGAAAAGTGGGAACAGAATTTGTATTCCCCCGTTATTGGCTTTCTCTGGGTTTTTTGTGCTAAAAGGTTGAGAGCTATGGTGAGAAGTGAGAACTGAATTCACTAAATGATAGCCATTAAGTTTCAGTTTTCCTGTTTTTCAAGAAACTGATGATTTGGCATAGTGATATGTTTCTCTGATTGTAGTGCGTAGGGTCCTTTGTTCAAGACTTGCCAGTAAAATGCATGGTGGTAACACAACATTTTATTCTAGCAGCTTTCAAAAATTAAGCAAGCAATGTTTAAAATGTGTCCCTACTAGTAAATCCCTAGCCACCACCACTTCTGGGCTTTGTCCAGATTTTTGTGCTAAGAGCTTGAGAGCTATGGTGAGAAGTGAGAACTAAATTTGCATTGCCCATTATTGGCTTTGTCCAGGTGTTTTGTACTAAGAGGTTGAGAGCTATGGTGAGAAGTGAGAACTGAATTCACTAACTGATAGCCATTAAGTTTTAGTCTTCTGATTTTTCAGGAAACTGCTGATTTGGCATAGTAGTATGTTGCTCTGACAGTAGTGCATAGGGCCCAGGGTTCCAGACTTGTCAGAGAAATGCATGGCGGTAACACATTTTATTCTAGCAACTTTCCAAATTATACAAGCAATGTTTAAAATAAGTCCCTAGCCACCAGCACTTGTGAGCTTTGTCCAGGTTTTTTATGCCAGAGTTGAAAGCTATGGTGAGAAGTGAAAACTGAGTTTATATTTCTTCATTATTGGGTGTGTCCAGTTTTTTTTTGTGCTAAGAGATTGACAGCTATGGTGTATAGTGAGAACTGAATTCATTAAATGATAGCCATTAAGTTTCGGTCTTCCTATTTTTCCAGAAACTGCTGATTTGGCATAGAGGTATGTTGCTTTGACTATAGTGCATAAGGTCCTGGGTTCAAGACTTGCCAGTGAAATGCACAGTGGTAACACAACATTTTATTGTAGTCACTTTCCAAAATTATGCAAGCAATGTTTAAAATGTGTCCCCAGTTTTTAACCTTTTGTCCCCCCCCCAAAAAAAAACTGAAATTGAAAATAAGTGCGAGAAGCTATGCAAGATGCCTATGGCTTACACTACTGTCATTCTATTTATAGTGTGGGCGTGGAAGTAGACTTTTACGATGGAAATGTTCTGAATTGGGCAGCTTTGTCATTATTGGTTCATGCATTTTGTTTCATTGCCTACAGTACAGCCTACTGGAAAATGTTCAAACAATACATTTAAAATGTGCTCTGTCTACCAAATGTGCTGTATTATACAAGAAATATAACTTAATAAAGTCAGGATGGTGTATCAAAGAAAAGAACACATGCATGTTTCTTTTTTGTGTGCAAGGGGCCAGTGATTTGAAAACAGCCCAAAGGTAATCTTTATACACCACTGGCCAAATGCATTTTCTTTGGA
This sequence comes from Protopterus annectens, assembly GCF_019279795.1. Lineage (NCBI taxonomy): Eukaryota > Metazoa > Chordata > Ceratodontiformes > Protopteridae > Protopterus > Protopterus annectens. The sequence goes on from NC_056734.1 coordinate 752,140,092, forward strand.
TGTGGTGTGGGTTTCAATGTTGTCTCAATGAATGTGAGTTTCAAGGGCAGAGAAGCTTTAATGCCAAGTCTATTTTCATTGGGAGACAGTATTGCTTTGTTTAGCAGATGTCTCTTAGTGTTTGTGCATTGTTGTGCTGCAAAACATAAAAATACAATCCACATAATCATTGTAGAAGTAAAGCAGTATGCACACATTAGTGTTTATGGCAAATGAGGTGAAATAGCCAGGTAATGGGACATTGGAATGGCTGCAGGGGGACTCTGGTACCATATTTTGGTTGTCTATTCTTCAGTTTGCATTTGAAAGTTGGTATCCCACAATTCCATTGGAGTGCTTGGGGTTATGTAATTATGTATGCAAATTAGATGTTAATCAGCATACAGATTTGTACCTATTTTTCATGGCCCTTGTCCAGATTTTTGATGTTTCCAAGTTGAAAGGTATGTACCATAGTAGGAATATTTAGATTGGCAGGAGTTCTAGTCCCAATACTGGCAAGTGTGTGTAAATCATGTACTGTCTGGCTTATACGATTTTTGACCTGTGTACTACCCTTTACTCCAATTTAGTAGACCTGTTGATGTTGTTCACCTTAGAAGTACCTTTGGATGAGTTTGAAATGTATAAGTTCTGTGGCGCATCTAATAACTGCATAACACTATAGTAGAAATGCCTAAATAGGCAGGAGTACTAATCTCAATGCCTGCAAGTCTGTATGATGTATATGCTGTCTGGTTCATACCATTTTTAACCTGTGTAGTACCCTTTACACTTCCCTTCACTCCAATTTAATAGACCTGCTGATGTCATCCAACTTAGAAGTACCTTTGGCAAAGATGGGAATTGTATAAGCTCTGTGGCATGTCTCATAACTGTGTAGTACTATAGCAGGTATACCTAGATAGGCAAGAGTTCTAATCCTAATAGGTAAGTGTGTGTGTGTGTGTGTGTGTGTGTGTGTGTGTGTGTGTGTGTGTGTGTGTGTGTATGAATCTTATACTGTCTGGCTCGTACCATTTTTAACCTATGTACTACCCTTTGCACTTCCCTTCACTCCAAATTAGTAGACCTGTTGATGTCATCCACTTTAGAAGTACCTTTGGAAGAAATGGAAATGTATAAGCTCTGTGGTGCATCTCATAACTGCATAGTATTATAGCAGGAATACCTAGATAGACCAGAGTTCTACTCCCAATACTGACAAGTATGTGTGTGTGAATCATGTAGTGTCTGGCCCATACCATTTTTGACCTGGGTACTACCCTTTACATTTCCCTCACTCCAATTTAGTAGACCTGTTGATGTCATCCACCTTAGAAGTACCTTTGGAGGAGGTGAACATGTACAATCTCTGTGGCATGTCTCATAACTGCATAGAACAATATTATGAATACCTAGATAGGCAAGTGTTCTAATCCTAATGCTGGCAATTGTTTGTTTGTGTGTGTGTGTGTGTGTGTGTGTGTGTGTGTGTGTGTGTGTGTGTGTGTGTGTGTGTGTGTGTGTGTGTGTGTGTGTGTGTGTGTGTGTGAAGATCATATCTTGTGTGACTTATACCATTTTGATGTGTATACCATACACGATTGTTGACCACCTCCCGCTGCCATTAATTTTTATAGTGTGGTAGCATCTGCCTCACATGCAGCAGTTAAACCATTTTACAGTCCTCTGTACAGATGTGTCTGGAATATCCATATGTTTGAAACCTATACTTGGTTGGAAGTGGTCTGTGTGCCTTAACAATGCCCATGTATGTGATATTAAAGCCAAATAGGCCACAGTAAGTCTATTTACACACATGGCAGCATGAGGTACATACCTGATTGAAACATCATGCTGATACGATGTCTGCCACCCTCACAGGTGGCCCACCTTGTAGGTGCAATATATGAGTCCAGATACTTGGTTTTACAAGTGAACTGTACCTGTTATGGGTGACATTAAAGGCTGGAAGAGATGTGGACTGTCATATTGTGGTCCTAATTAATATGTGACAGGAGCACCTTGCATCTTAAGAAGGGTGTGTACACAATTTATATCCACTGTATACCAGTAATGTGTTACGCATGACCCTACCTTAGACCATTTGTCCAACACAATATGCTGGCCTCTGTTCAGATGTCTTGGCACTGAAAATTTGTGAGGTATGCTTAGGAATGTTGAATTCATGTCAGATAGGCCCCAGTGGTGACCACTGTGATGCAATACAGTTAACCCCAGTACAAGTGAACATGTGCAACAAGCAATATGGCTATTACTGATGGTTGTGTGCATGATAAATTGCATGCACTTCACATGCCTGGGGTATTGCCAGACAACAACATAACAATGTCATACTCACCAGCTTCAGACAGCTGTCCCATATGTAGACCAGAGTGTCCTAGGTAGCTGTGAGAGGGAGTTATTGTCAGCAGATGCACATGCGGCCTTGGTACAGGATGGATGCAGCATGTCTGCACATATACAGTACTAACCACAATAATGCACAATGTCCTGTCCTTACCAGAGATGTGCACCACTGTGAATTAGAGAACCCCATCGACAACTGCAATTGTACCTGACACATGCATGTAGATACAATACAGATACATGTATGTCTGATACATTAGTGTACAAATCTCCACTGGGCCCTTACCTACACAGTCCTCATCCAGTGTGTGTGTGTGTGTGTGTGTGTGTGTGTGTGTGTGTGTGTGTGTGTGTGTGTGTGTGCAGCCCACCTCCACAATGCTTCCCCAAGCGTCATGCTTGTGCATTCGACATGTGGCCCAAGTGTGGTGAGGAGCTCCTTGGTGGGTGTCAGTGGGGAATGGATGGATGTGCCCCCACCTGTGGCTAGCCAGTCCCTCACTGCAGAGCAGCCCATTGATGGGCATGGCATTTGAGGTCAGTGGCATGATGATACACATGCTCATAAGTTCTGCTGTGCAGGCCGACATCATTTACCCTGTGGACCACACTGTTCCACAGAGCAGTCCTCTCCCGCACATCTTCTGCTCTCTGTCCAAATGACAGTGCATAATGTCAAATCACATATTGGGTGATGATGTCTGTTTTCCCAAAAGAGAATGCTGGTAGCTGAGCACTCTCCATGTTACCTGCAAGACATAAACAGGAAAAAGGTCACAGGACCTCATACGATTGACAAAATGCACATCAACAGTGGATATTACTTGCAAATAATCCACACTACACTGAAACCCTCCAAGTTATCATGGCTATAGCAGCTTGCATTACATGCCTGTCCTGAGCTATCTTATTCCCCCAATGTTGGACACTTGATTGCATAATCCTCTAACCTCCATTCATTTCTGTGTAGAGGGTTCACAGTGGGCATCTTCCATGTGGATGGTGTGTGAATGGTGGCAGGTCTGTGTTTCACAGTGATGTGTGATGGACCTCTGAGTACATGCCTGAGGTCATGTAGGAGGCAGACACTGATGTTATTATGCCCCATGGAAACATGCTGCTGTTGCCATCAGTAGGCAATATGTATATGCTCAACATTGCTGAGGGGATGAGTGTGGTGGATGTGCATATCTTCCTGTACAACTGGGGTGGACAGGGTGGCAATGTTCCCATCTAACCTGTGTGATGCAGGTTGCCTATATCCATGGCATGTGTGTATGAGATGTTCTTTACCCCCAGTACAGGGTGAACTGTGTTGTTTCATCTGAGACTTAAAACATATGTGTGGACACAGTTGCAATTGTCCTTGGTGGTGTGGCTATGTCTGATTCATAGTCATAGTCAGCTTTACAGGAAGTCACCTGTGAACTTATGTGCTTGTTCAGATATAAGTGGACTTGCTTCAAAGTTGTTAGCTGCACCTATGTGTCCCTTTACAGCCAATGTAGCAACCTATTATGTGGTTTGTGTAGTGCTGCTGTCCACCAAAGGGGATTACTCTACCTTGGTGGAGGCTGGATATACAGGTCAGGTACTGCTGTGTCCATAGAGCTACGGTGGATATGAAGGGTACACACCCCTGATACACTGCCTAGTATTTGTGCAATTGGAACATGACACCACAATAACATATTTCATAACAATTCCCACCTGTATCTAGCTGCGCTACCTAGAATGTTCAGAGAATCTGCTATGGACAATACATAAAAATCTATTGATAGTTTTTTGGTTTCATCTAATGGAGCAGTGGGCTCCTCGAATGTGAACAATGTAATGGGCAGAGATGATGTTTCTGTCCCAGAAAGAGCTTCAGCGATGTATAACAAATGGCAGCAGGACAGAAAACTGTGGCAGCAAAATCCTTTTGCAAGAATTGGCAAAAAATCGGATACAACAGTTGCCCCTGAAATTCAAGAATTATTTTCTCAGATAGAGAAATTGCTTTATAAAGAAACATCTGTTTTTTTAAATCTTCAAAGTTTACAGCGGTATGAGGAGTTGGACATCACTCCTCGGGGTTTACGAACTGTTAAGAGTCCATCTACCCCGTTTGATCTCATGAATGCTGAGGACAAGCAGTTTCATGAGAGATGGATACAAGCTGCTCATCAGTGCAGTAGAGATCGGGTCCGTATATTAATAGAGAGAGATATTTTAAAAAAGCAAAAGTTAAGAGAAGAAATTAAGAACTTATGCGTAGAAATTTGTAATAAAATCAAAAGTGATGATTTACAACAATTTCTAGTGCAAACCAATCAGCAATTACTTGATTATGAATTTGATCTAATAGAGCGGAAGAAGAATAAGCTACATAGGGACTTGCGTGATTACGACAATAAAAGGGCGTTCCTACTGACGAACAACTCTAAAGTGAACCGGAAGCGGGTACAGTTTGAACGAGCGGAGAAGAATGGCGTGGAAGGAGGAAAAGGGCAAGCTTCAGCTGAAAGCGGTTTATCGCACACGGAAGATGACTCTGATACTGAACAGTTTCCAGCACTCCCCAACCCAGGAAATAACAAGGGATTAGAATTTTTTCAAAATGACCGTTCCAGTCGGAAGCGGAGTTGGAATGGACAGGGACCACAGAGGGGAGGTTATGGGAACCAGCGGTATCATAAAAGGGGTAAATGGTACTGATTTTAACACTACAAAGGGACATCAATTGAACTGTGAGTATGTAGTTAACTTGTCAGGAATTGAATTATCACAGAATGATAAAAATGTATTAAATAAAGGGTTAAAATTTATTCCAACTGTTTTACCCAGAATCCATATGCTAAAAGCTGATGTTTATAATTTTACACGAAAATTACATCTCATGGATTTTTTTAAAGATGACAAGGGTATAAATATTGAAAATGGGGGAAATGAATTTATAGATTTAAGTATAACGGATACAGAAGATGAGTTTTTTTCTTGTGATTCAGAATTAAATAGTATGGAATGCAATGAATTGGATACTAGTAAAGTTATAGTTAAAAGTTCCTTTACACCTCCATATCGAAACGACAGTATTAAATATTTATATAAATCGTTGTTACATAATTTAGAGGCTGATTTTCATCATTTTAAGCAAAATAAAGCACAAACAAAATATAACTTACAGAAGGAAGAATGGAATAGTTTGGTAAATTTAGGACAAAATGATAACATGGTATTCAAACCCTCGGACAAAGGGGGAAAATTAGTAGTATTGAATGTTATCCAATATTTGGACATGTGTTATATGCACTTAAAGAAAAATGAGGTATATGAGAAGATTAAAATATCTGAATATTTGGATGCACAAAGGAAATATGAATATATTATAGACAAAGGGTATAGGTTAAGATATTTTTCCTATAAAGATGTGAAAGAAAAATTTAATCTAAATAAACCTAGAATGCCATGTTTTTATTGTTTACCCAAACTACATAAAAATGAGTTTCCCCCACCTGGACGTCCTATAGTTTCAGCCACTAATAGTTTCTTACACAATGTTTCAATTTTTTTACATACTTATTTAGTACCATATGTATACAGATTACCATCATATATTAAGGATGTATTTTCTCTTATTGACTGTATTAAAACTATAATATGGGAAGAAAATATGTATTTTGTGGTGATAGATGTAGTGAGCCTATACACAAGTATAAAACATGAGGATGGATTGTTTGCTATTAAGCAATGTATAGGTGATACAGCGGTTACTAGGTATGTGTTAGAATTGTTACATATGTGTTTAAATAATAACATATTTGAGTTTAACGGAGATATCTATAGGCAAAGGCAAGGTACAGCAATGGGGGCTGCCTTTGCCCCCAGTTATGCCAATATTTTTATGGGAATATTTGAAAATATATATATATATACTAATTCATTTTACAATATATATGCCTATAGATATTTCCGTTATATTGATGACTTGCTGTTTATATGTAAGGGTGGGCAGGAAAATGTTCAGCAGTTTTTGGAGGAAATACAGAAAAACAGCATGAACATAAAATTTGATGGATTACAAATGGGCAATACAGCACAGTATTTGGATATTACCTTAAAAGGACAGAATAATGTATTGATAGAGTATCAACTACATAGGAAGTTTCAGGGTTCTGGCTCAGTGTTGTATGGGACAAGTTACCACCCACCACATGTTATTAAATCCATTCCTTACACTGAGTTTAATAGAGTGAAGCGACTATGTAGTAACCCTAATATTAAGGAGAAAGAATACCTATTAAGTTATAATAAATTTAAGAATAGAGGGTACTCTGAGAGTGATTTAAAATACAGTTTGAGAAGAATTAAAAATAACAGTAATAATAATAGTATTAGTTATAGTTATAATAATAAGGAAATAAAAGATATGGTATATTTTGTTTCAACATTTTCTTTATTGTCTGAACAAGTCAAGAGACGAGTAATGTTTAGCTGGAATTTACTTAAAAAGGAAGTTGAATTTTTAAAAAATAATGGGATTAGTTTTTCTTATAATAGAGGAAGAAATGTTCAGGATTTTATAGTACACAGTCGCTTTAAGACACCGAAGATGTTAATGTACAAACAAGTGAAATATCAGGGTACAAGAAAATGTGGAAAGTGTACTATATGTAGGTATATAGTTCCACAGTTTAAAATCATTAATGGAACTGTTTTTGAAACCAAGGGAACCTTTAACTGCAAATCAGAACATGTTATTTATGGTATAGAATGCCCTTGTGGCAAGTTTTATATTGGAGAAACTAAAAGAACTTTGTGCTGTAGGATAAAAGAACATGTTAGAGACATAAAAAACCAGAAGGAAAGTAGTCCTTTAGCTATACATTTTTATAAATATCATAATAGTAAACCTGACAATTTAAAAGTCACAGTATTAGATAATGTTAATAATGAAGTATATTGTAGTGAACAACATATACAACAAATATTAAGGAGAAAGGAATTATGTCTTATACTAAAATTTAATACATTAAGTCCAAATGGACTGAATCATGACTGTTCATGGAAAAGTTTGGCATAAGTTATGAGATTTGTATATATATGTTTTTTAAATATATGTTTTTTATATATATGTATTCTGTTTCTTTAATTTAATTAGTAATTAATTAATAGTAATTATTTAAGTGTTGGTAGGGGAGTGTCTTTTGAAATGTATTTAAAGTGAGCTATTAGTCATTGTGGAACTTTTACTCTGTAAAGGCAAGTTTTGCCGAGGCGCTAGAGAAAACTAATTGTGTTGTGTTTTACCTTCAAGTGGATTAAATATTTATCCAGACGTGCAGTGGAGTCTTTCTTTCGTGGTATTACAAATAGAGTTTTGTACCTTCCTTTGGTGGTTTTTGAATTCCCACCTGTAGTTTGACCTATAGCCTGTACAATTCAATTAAAAACATAGCAATCGGGTCTGTGAAAACATATGGAAATAATACTCAGTGGACATGGCTGTGGTGAATATGTATTTTAAGAAGAGGGAGGACATAGGGTGACATACAAGAGTGGAGGAAAATGCACACAGGTGAATTATATCCTATGTAGGTGGGCCAGTCTGAAGGAGATTGGAGACTGTAAAGTGGTGACAGGGGAATGTGTAGTTAAGCATAGAATGGTGGTCTGTAGGATGACGGTGATCAAGAAGAGGAGGAGGAGTGTGAAAGCAGTGCCAAGGATTAAATGGTGGAAGTCAAAAAAGTGAGGTGGAGTTCAGGGAAGAGTTAAGACAGGCACTGGGAGGCAGTGAAGGGTTACTGAATAGCTGGGTAACTACAGCAGAACTAGTAAGGGAGACTGCTAGAAAGGTGCTTGGTGTGACATCTGGACAGAGGAAGGAGGACAAGGGGACCTGGTGGTGGAATGAGGAAGTACAGGAGAGTATACAGAGGAAGAGGCTAGTGAAGAAGAAGTGGGATTGTCAAAGAGATGAAGAAAGTAGACATGAGTATAAGGAGATGAGGTGCATGGCAAAGAGAGAGGTGGCAAAGGCTAAGGATAAGGCATATGGAGAGTTGTATGAGAGACTGGATACTAAAGAGGGAGAAAAGGACCTGTACCAATTGGCTAGACAGAGGGACAGAGCTGGGAAAGATGTGCAGCAGGTAAGGGTGATAAAGGATAGTGAGGGAAACATACTCACAAGCGAGGAGAGTGTGTTGAGTAGATGGAAAGAGTACTTTGAAGGGCTCATGAATGAAGCAAATGAGAGAGAGAAGGTTGGATGATGTGGGGATAGTGAATCAGGAAGTGAAACAGATTAGCAAGGAGGAAGTAAGGACAGCTATGAAGAGGATGAATAATGGAAAGGCTGTTAGCCCAGATGACATACCAGTGGACGCATGGAGGTGAAATGGCAGTGGAATTTTAGCCAGATTGTTTAATTAAATTTTGGAAAGTCAGAGGATGCCTGAGGAGTTTAGAAAAATTTTTTTTTTTTTATTTTACATTTGTTAACCGGGCTAGTCCAACTGGATACATGTCCATTTTCAGTGGAGGCCCGGGGAGAAAAGCTCTGCTAACTACTACTAAACAAGTAAAAATATACAACAATATACAATAATATGTAAACATATGCTTTAAACCTCTAACAGGATGTTTGGGCAATAGAGAACAGTATGAGGCTTAGAAGGTGAGTAAGTTTAGATAACTTACTTAGTTACAGTATAACTTACATTATTCATAAGTTTAAAAATTTAGATTTATGTCTATTTATAGAGGGAGAGACAGATACACTTAAGAAATGGAAAGTGTAGTATGCTAGAGTTAGGAAGAAGAGGAGAGTTAGGAAGAAGTGTTTTGGTACCTATCTTTAAAAATAAGGGTGATGTGCAGAGCTGCAGTAACTACTAAGGGATAAAATTGATCAGTCACAGCTTGAAGCTATGGGAAAGAGTAGTGGAAGCTAGGTTAAGAAGGGAGGTGATGATTAGTGATCAACAGTATGGTTTCATGCCAGTAAAGAGCACTACAGATGAAATGTTTGCTCTGAGAGTGTTGTTGGAGAAATACAGAGAAGGTCCAAAGGAGTTGCATTGTGTTTTTGTGGACTTAGAGAAAGCATATGACAGGGTGCCTAGAGAGGAGTTGTGGTATTGTATGAAGAAGTCGGGAGTGGCAGAGAAGTATGTAAGAGTGATGGATTTGTACGAGTGTAGTGTGACATTGGTGAGGACTGCGGTGAGAGTGACAGATACATTTAAGGTGGAGGTGGGATTACATCAAGGATCAGCTCTGAGCCCTTTTTTATTTGCAGTGGTAATGGACAGGTTGACAGATGAGATCAGACAGGAGGCCCCGTGGACTATGATGTTTGCAGATGACATTGTGATATGTAGTGAGAGTAGGGACCAGGTTGAGGAGACCCTGGAGAGGTGGAGGTATGCTTTAGAGAGGAGAGGAATGAAGGTCAGCAGGGCTAAAACAGAATATATGTGTGTAAATGAGAGGGAGGGTAGAGTAATGGTGAGGATGCAGGGAGAAGAGTTGGTAAAGGTGGATGAGTTTAAGTACTTGGGATCAACAGTTCAGAGTAATGGTGAGTGTGGAAGAGAGGTGAAGAAGAGAGTACAGGCAGGGTGGAATGGGTGGGAAGGGAGTAATTTGTGACAGATGGGTACCAGTAAGAGTGAAAGGGAAGGTCTACAAGAGGGTAGTGAGACCAGCTATATTATATGGGTTGGAGACAGTGGCATTGACAAAAAGGCAGGAGTCAGAGCTGGATGTGGCAGAGTTAAAGATGTTAAGATTTGCACTGGGTGTAACTAGAATGGACAGGATTAGTAATCAGTATATTAGAGGGTCAGCTCAGGTTGGACAGTTTGGAGACAAAGCAAGAGAGGTGAGAATGCGCTGGTTTGGACATGTGCTGAGGAGGGAAGCTGGATATATTGGGAAAAGGATGCTAAGGATGGAGCTGCCAGGTAAGAGGAAAAGAGGAAGGCCTAAGATAAGGTTTATGGATGTGGTGAGAGAGAACGTGCAGGCGGTTGATGTGAAAGAGCATGATGCAGAGGACAAAGGAAGAATTGGAAACAGATGATCCGCTGTGGCGACCCCTAATGGGAACAGCTGAAAGAAGATGATGGCTCAGTACAATAAGCCAGTTGAATGAGTGTGCACACTCTTAAATGGATATGTTGTGTATGCACCTCTTGAGATGGTTACAGCATTCACCCATCTTGGTCTGGACTCTAACATCATGGCACATCTTCACTTGGCAATAGTTGGTCACCTTCCTAGAAACACCTTTGATTGTATTTCAGTGGAATTGTACAGGTTAGGGGTCACATAAAGATGAGAAACATTATGAAATGATCTTCTGTGGTCTGATTGTCAAACAGCACACATACCTGGTATTCTAACAGGGGTGTGTACACTTGTGATATCCACTGTATCTAGCTGTGGATATAGCTGGTAGTAGTAGGAATGGACAGAGGGTCATAACACAAGTGGACACTTCTTTGATTAATAGCTGAATATCATGCCTACTCTAGTTCCCATATCAGTGACAGGGCACTGCAACAACCAGTAGCTGTACACATTTCTGTCTGTTGTATGCACTGACACTGATATTACACACATGTACAACATGAGCAACCTACGTACCTGAATGCTTGAAATCCATGTGATTTAGTATTGTGCCTTCCAGCTGAACATAAGCATACATACATGTG
>NC_056734.1:752156151-752196151 GCF_019279795.1 Protopterus annectens
AAGGCTTTGGCCAGATCAATGAAGGCTGTATGTGTCACCTTGCATTCATCCACAGCTCAGGTGACTGATGCCAAGAAGTTGACCAGGTTGAATGAGCAGGTATGCCCTACCCTTCACAAAGGTAAATTGTGTGGGATCATGAGTCTGCAAATTCCCAAATCCCTGTTTATTAGGTGCATGATGATTCATTCTATAGCTTTGCATAACAGACTTGTCAGGCAGTTGGGGTGGTATTTCCCAGGGTCTGTAGTTCCACCTTGTTTGTGGAGAGGGGTTACTGTAGCCATGAACAATTCAGTAGGAACAAAGCCTGAGGTGAGGCTGTGCTTGAACAGGGCACACAGGTAAGGTGCCAGATCACTCGGAAGTTCATGTAGAACACAGCCAGGGATATTCTCAGGTCCCATAGAAGCTGTATTCTTGGCCTTGGACAGTGGTGTTTTAACCTGTGCTGCAGTAATAATGGGTGCCTGGTGGTGTACTGGTATTGTGATTGGTCCCTGAGGGGAGGAGTGAGGGGTAATATTTGCACACAAGATGTCAGCCCATATATTGGCATTATTTGTTGGCTCAGTCTGGGAGGTACTACTGTCTAGTAGCACAGAACAATTCTTGGTATTGCCATATATGTATATAGATATATATATATATATATATATATATATATATATATATATATATATGTATACATGGGTTCATATTAGAATGTCGACAACTGACTATGTCGACAAGTAGCCCTGCAGCACGAATTAAACGAAACCTCACAGCATCGAAATTTTAAATAACCGACACTTACTCCATCGAGACGACTTCACCGACAATCCACTTTACCGACAACGTGCTACACCCACATCCCATATTACAGGTAAAGGGTATTAACATATGTTGAGTGGGGGATGTAGTTATAATGTCAGACTGAGTGACATAAGTTTATAAATACATCCCCTACCTCACATATGTTAATACCCGTTAGCTGTAATACGCGATGTCGGTGTAGCGCGTTGTCGATGGAGTAAGTGTCGGTTATTTAAAATTTCGATGCTGTGAGGTTTCGTTTAATTCGTGCTGCAGGGCTACTTGTCGACATAGTCAGTTGTCGACGTTCTAATATGAACCCGTATACATACATGTGTGTGTGTGTCTATATATATATATATATATATATATATATATATATATATATATATATATATATATAAATATAAATATATATATATATATATATATATATATATAGATATATATATATATATATATATATATATATATATATATATATATATATATATAGATAGATATACATACAGATATGGGTTCCCTTTAGAATGTCAAAAAACTGAAATACTGAATTTCAGTTTTCTGAAATTCTAAGCCCAACAGATTGAAATCGCGAAACACCAGAAACGCGAATTTTGAAATCCCAAAGTTTGGAGCTTCTGTGTTGCGGTGTATGAATTGATGTAAGTGCAAGTAGGTCAGTATGAGTGTGTAGGTTATGGGCTGTAGTGTATGTTAGTGTGTGTATTGGTTGTGATATATGTTTGCAAGGGGCTGTGAAATGCATGGGTGTGAGTTACCTTTGTGTGTGTGATTGTGCGGTCTCGGAGTTAGAATGTATAAGTAGGGAGGTGTGAGGGTCAAAGCCCCCCACATGGGTGGTGCAGGGGAGCTTTCCCTCCTGCTAAGTTGTATTTTAGGATTGTATGTTTGATTGTGGGGGGAGAGTGTGTGTATGTTTATGTGTGTGTTGTGTTTGTAGTGTATGTTCAGGATTTTAAGTTTCATGCATGTGGTATTTCGGGCTTGTAAGGTTTTGGGATTTGAATTTCAGAAAACTGAAATTTGGTATTTCAGTTTTTCAAGATTCCCAAGTGAATCCATATATATATATATATATATATATATATATATATATATATATATATATATATATATATATATATATATATATATATATATATATATATATATGTATACACACACACACACACACACACACATATATATATATATATATATATATATTATTTATAGTTTGCCAGGATAGTCCAATGGGCCATGAGGAGCCTGTTTTCAATTAAGTCCTGGTGAGAAAAGCTCCAGAAAATTACAAATTACAGATTTAGCGTAAGTTATTAGGGAAATGTAATATGCACAAATGAAGAAAAATTAAACAAATTGAAAAATACAAATTAGTAGAGTGCCCATATAAGTACAATGCAATAAGAGTAATATTTACAAACATATTAGCACAATGCAATAACAGAAACAGTCTACATTTTTTAACAGTTATGCTAATTCATACAGTTAATTTCTAGGCTACTGAATTGTACCATTCTAGGAGTTATGCTAATTCCTAGAGTTTATTAGGGGTACAAACCTGCATGCTGTTGTAATGGATACTGTGGTTCCATATATGCATCTGTTCTGTTTGCTATGCAACTGTTCCAAATCTGTTGTTTTGGGTTAATGGGAATGTCTATGCATGCTGTTACAACTAATCCTGAATTGTGTTGACTATTACTAACCCACATATGTTCTAAAACTGCAACACCATAGCACATTTGGGAAGGCCGGTCCCAGTGGACCCACCTCTCCCATCTCATCTGGCCATGGAACTGGGCCCCAGCCTGTCTGTGACCCACCCCAGGACCTTCTCATCCACTGGTCCTGCACCACCTTTGGGTGGAACCACCTCAGGAGATGGGGCTCATCCCCCCCCAGGACCAGGCACAGACAGGATACTGTCACCCGAAGGCAGGTCAGGGGACTGATGTGTAGCAAGCTCCAAAAGGAGTTTGGAGATCTGCTACACCAGCTTGAGGGCTGCGTGGTGCAATTAGATGGTCAGCTTGCCCCTCTTACTCAGCCCCCAACACAGCCACCTTTGAGGTCGTTTAGGTGTAGTGGTGACTGCCCATGGGTGGGGACCTCAGTTCCACTGTTTCCATTTGGGGTCTCACGGGCTTTTGGTTTCCAAACACCTCTCCGTCTCCAAGGTGTTAACCCAACATGTATCATATACCACCCCTATATGCTGTCTTGTCTGTCTTGTCTGTCTACCTACCCAACCTACCTCCCCAAATATACCTATCCTTCCCCAAAATCCCACTCTCACCTTAAAAAAAGGGCAATCTGTTCCCAACAAAAAATTTTGCCCCATACATAGCTGTCCATTTTGCGCACATGCCCACTGGACACATGTAATCTGATCTAATTAGCTTCACAACACATTACTATTGTCATCACCCCTCTCTCAGGGGTTTGAGTATCCAAGTATACCTCTAAATTCAGTATATATGCACAGCTGTTGCTGTAGAAGAAATGGACAGCTATGGACCTTCCCTACACCCCTCCTGCACATTCCTAGCTACTTTCCCTGTTGTCTTTCCCTCTGCATGTCCCTTTTTTAACCACTTTCCTATCACCCCTTTTTTCTTTTCTTTTAAAGAAATTAGCACGGGGTAAGCGGATACTGCGGTGGTGGTGCTGCGGTAGCATTGTCGTCTCACAGCAAGATGTTGCCCTGTTCGATTCTCAGCTAAAGCGTCTTCTGTGTGGAGACATGCGTGAATGGGCGTACCTTCTTTGAAGGTTGTGTGTCAGAGCTGGCAACTCGGTACGTAAAAATCTACTGCCAATCATTAGCGGACCGGAGTTACGCTGTGGCAACCCCTAACCGGGAAAAGCCGAAAGATACAACAAAAGTGCGGGGAAAGCTGAAGTAAACTCTTTTAAGCAGTAGTAATCGGGATTAAGCCTGTTTGCACAGCGCTAAGCAATGCCTACACAGATTAAGCACTTTTAATACTAACTGCCTGTAAGCATATTTAACCGGAAGTAAGCATTGCTTACCACCATGGAAACCCACGCAAACCTGCTTACAACTGCTAAAAAGTACCTTAATCACTCTGTATCCAACAGCCCCTGGTCTGGCCAGCAACAAAATATATCAGCCCTTGCAAGTCTCAAACCCATGGCCCTGCACATCGTAGTCACAGCAATTTACCACTAAGCTGAGTTATAGAGATGTCTGATGTTTTCTCAAACATATCATGCAGCACAGTCATTCAACAGTAGGAAAAATGTATATATATATATATATATATATATATATATATATATATATATATATATATATATATATATATATATATATATATATATATATATATGGGTTCATGTTAGAACGTCGACACCTGACTATATCGACAAGTAGCCCTGCAGCACGAAATAAACGAAACCTAAAAGCATCGAAATTTCAAATAACCGACACCCACTTCATCGAGACGACTTCACTGACAATCCACTTTACCGACAACGCGCTACACCTACATCCCATATTACAGGTAAAGAGTATTAACATATGTTGAGTGGGGGATGTATTTATAATGTCAGACTAAGTGACATATGTTTATAAATACATCCCCTACCTCACATACGTTAATACCCATTACCTGCAATACGCGATGTTGGTGTAGCGCGTTGTCGGTGAAGTGGATGTCGGTTATTTGAAATTTCGATGCTTTCAGGTTTTGTTTATTTCGTGCTGCAGGGCTACTTGTCGATATAGTCAGTTGTCGACGTTCTAACATGAACCCATATATATTTATATATATATATATATATATATATATATATATATATATATATATATATATATATATATATATATATATATATATATATATATATGGGTCTACTGTAAATGTTCGAAAACTCGAAAATGAACAGTAGACCCACAGTTACACAAAAATGCACTTAAGCAAAAGTGCACTTCCATGAACATCGGTTCAACGAACCGAATAAAAAACACACAAACATTGTTTTTGCAGGGAGGCAAGACCCCCCATTTTGGGGGCTGTACCACCCACACACCCCTTCTTAAATATACCAATTCTAAGATTGCACTACAGTGGGGAAATACATAAATTCCTTTTCCCCACTGTAGTGTGATTCAGCACCTGTGTTCCTTAATGGTACTTCACAGAAGTGCACTTTTGCATAACTGAGAATCCACTGTTCATTTTCAAACAAGTTGGTTTTCAGTCTTTTACAGTAGACCCATATATATATATATATATATATATATATATATATATATTTATATATATATATATATATATATATATATATATATATATGTATATATATATATATATATATATATATATATATATATATATATATATATATAGTGCATTCAGACATTAGATCCACAATCTGAACTTCTCACTGCAAAACATCTGACCAAAGGCAGTGTAAATAGGGATGAAGGGGACCAAACCAGGGACTTCTTGTAATTATTACCCTTATCCCTTCCTCCACAGCTGAACTGTTCAGCCTTGCAACAAGGTAACTAGTCCTTGCAAATCGTGAACCCAGGACCCTGCACACCATAGCCACAACAAGTCACTACTAAGCCATCTGAGCTATATGATACTGGGATGATTTCTCTAACATATCATGCAAAACAGTCAGTCTACCATAGGAAATGTACAATGTGGAAGCACTAAACATTCTAATGATACATACACATACACACACACACACACACACACACACACACACACACACACATATATATATATATATATATATATATATATATATGCATATATAAATACTTATAGATATATAAAGAGAGTATATATAGAGGGTGCACAGAATATCAAACAGCCATTATTCCTACAGTTGCCAACTTTTCAAATGGCCAGAGTCTGATTCTTTCCTACAAATGAGAATTATTGCATGAAAACATATACCCACACACAATGCAAAGGACGTGACACCACACATTTGCATACATATAAATGTTTATCTGTGTACTATTTCAGTTGTTTATGCCATTTCTTATAGCATTTCAGTGTTTGATATACATAACTGATTAATGTAACTCTCAAAGAAAATATATGATACAGTAATCCACAAAAAATAAGATACTTTGCTGACTATGATAAAGCCTTCAAGTAATACAACAGTAAAAACCACACTTGCCTTGAAGACAAGACTCAATCAACACTTAATTACAGTTGTAGTTCAGCAGCCTCCAATTACACTCTAGTCAACCCCCAGGGGGAAGTATCAATTGTCACAATGTAAATGTATCTGTTACATAACAATGCCTAACTTAAAAGGGTACTATCACACTTACTAACAGAACTGTGTGCAAAACAGTAAGCTCTAGCCTGCCGCTGTACCCATGGTGAAATGTATGAAAATGTACAGCCATATACTTTTATGTTTCTTATTACTGATATTCCTCACATGTTCTGACAACCTAGGTTAAAAGCATTTAATACCCCTCCCCCATTAAATGTATTACAAGGGCATATAACAGTGTTCTCTGTTCACTGACCTCTTGAGTGTACTGGGTCACAGATGCTGTCCAGCTGTAGCACTCATATATATGGACCCTACCCCACAACTTGTGTGGGAGTCTGCAACATCACTGGAATGATAGCAGGAATGTCAGTACTAAATAATGATAGACCATACCTATCAACCTCTTACTGCATGACATCTGGACAAAGCCTGGTATATAAGTAGAGGACAGAGGCTGAAACACAGGGCCATATTTGAAATATTGCTGTTATACACTGTGAACGTTGCTGGTGTTACATGATTGGTTGCAACATACCCTTACTGAGGAATATGATGTCAGAAACACAAATGTATATTGCCATGTACTGATAGCAATCAACAAAGAGAATGCAACTGATTTGTCAATGCCACTGATATGTCAAGGACAAGACCTGTGTGGTGAACAGACAAAACATAACAGCCAAACCTCTGGCCATCATGTGGATAGTCCCACAGATGAGATGCAGACAGACTGCATACCATGCAAAACTAGCATGTACACACAAACCCTGTAAATCTAGCAGTATTCATTGCATATAACAGCAATACTCGCACACTGTCCCTAGGTCTGGAACCTTATACAAACATGTAGTTGGACTGTGTCCACAAGTCTTGTTGTAAGAGGTATTCCTACCTGCTGTCTGTAATACTGCTGCCCCACACATAAAGGAAATCTTCCATACAGGCAAGGTAAAGAGAGAACACCCACATGATGTAGTTATTCATAGTAGTGGATTGCTATGACATTGGCTATTGGAAGAACTACACAGCTGTCTGCATGAAATTAGCAATTGGGGCAGCAATTGGTGCAAAGATCATCACCTGAACATGAGCATCATCTACAAAAGCCATGCTGCAACCTATTCAAACCAGCTCGATCCCAGTAGTGGAGAGAAAGAGAGAGACAAAAAAAATAGAAACAACATAAACAAAACCTTAAATAAAAAATAAGAAACAAGAAGACAACTTGTACACAGAAGGAACATAAAAATAAACCAGGCATGTGAAACATAAGCATGTAATTGAATATAATACATGGTCTGTAATAATGGCATAGATGATTATGAAAGATGTATATGTGCCATCAATACTTGCTGTAATGGTGTCCTGCTGAGCAACTGCTATGGACATAGCATTTGGCTCTGTCTGCAGTGGGCCATACCTGTCAACTGTGCAGATCTTCTCAGAATGTCATGATTTAGCCATCATAGTGTTTGTTTTGTTCATCGAAACATCTATATTAGTCTGGCAAATAGCTGGAGATGGAAGTAATGAAGTAATGACAGATGCATGAGTTTCAGACCCCACCATCTTCATAACAGTCATGGTAATGCAAAATTTATCATGCTATAAACTTCATTGGTTTGTAATAGGCATATCTACAATATGTCCCTATATACACCCCCCCCCAATGTTAGGCTTTGTCCACATCTGATGCTCTAAGATATGGATAGGTCAGATCACAGCTGAGGAGCCTAACACACTGTGGGAAAGGACAGCTCACATATGGCAACCACTAGAGTGTCTGTCAGTCATGTCTGTGCCACTACTAGGCCAGTTAATGGGATGTTGCCCATATCCATATGGTACCTGTGAATATGAGTATTATACATGTTTGTATTGTAAATCTGAGATACCTGTATAGGGAATGAGCATAGTAAAGCACTGTTGCAGATGTGTGTGTTAAACTGCATGTGATGTATTGAATTAATAACATTCAACTGTACAGTGTTCTGCTGAACAATTTTCGCAGTTGTGACAGATACCTGTAATCACATACACATATACTTGTATGTCAACTATATTAATACTTTATCAAAATGTATTTCCTTGTTGTCACCCAGTGATGTGGACCAATGCCCAGAAGTTCTGGTTTAACAGACTGAGACGTATGACTGAGCTGCAAGACTGTAAATACAATGTGCCATACTGACATAGAACACAAATGTATACCAGGTATCCCTGAGCATGTGCATGCATGCGTATGTTCAGCTGAAAGGCACATAAGTAATAACATGGGTCACAAGAAGTCCAGAAAATAGAATGTGCATGTTGTACATGTGCGTAATATCACTGTCACTGCATACAACAAAATAAAATGTGTACTTCTACTGACTGTTGCATTGCCATGACACTGATATGGGTAATACAGTAGGCATGCTTAGCAGGTAGTAATCAGAGAAGTGTACAGTTGTGTTATGACCCACTGTCCATGCCTACCACTAACAGCTATATCAACACCCATATACACTGGATATCAAAGTATACACACTCCTGTTGGAATGCAAGGATGTGAGCTGTATGCCAATGAGACCTCATAAAGTCATGTCAAAACATTTTTCACCTCAAATGTGACCCCTAACCTTTACAATTCTATTGAAAAAGAAATAAAGCTGTTTCATTGAAGGTGAGCAACCATTGCCAAGTGAAGATGTGATATGATGTTAGAGTATAAACCAAGACAAATGAATGCTGTAATCATGTCAGCAGGTGTTTACACAATGTATCAGTGTAAGGGTGTGCACACACATTCAACTGGCTTACTGTACTGAGTATTAATTCCCAAATGTTTTCACAGGACAGGTTATATTCCCTGTTGAAGTGAGCAGGATATAGGTCACATCACAGTTGGCGATTCTGTTGACATTTGCTTTTGTGGGGTCATGTTTCAATTGCGCAACTACCATGCATTGTAACAGGGATGTGTACATTTGATATCAACTGTAGCTATATGAAATCAGCAGTACCTGACCTGTAGAACCAGCCTCCACTGATAGAGTAATCCCCCTTGGTGGACAGCAGCAAGACACAAAGCACATAATAGGTTGATATAGTGGCTGTACAGGGACACATAGGTGCGGACCACAACTTGGAAGCTATCTGAGCAAGCATGTAGATTCACAGGTGACTTCCTGTAAGACTGACTATGACTAGAAACCAGACATATCCAAACCACCAAGGCCAATTGCAACCATGTCTCCACATATGTACGCAGTCTCAGAGGCAGTAACAGAAGTCAACCTGTACTGGGGGTAAAGCACACCTCATGCACACATGCCATGGATACATGCAACCTGCATCAGATAGGATAGGTGGGAAAAGTGGCACCCTGTCCACAACATTTGTACAGGGGGATATGCACGTCAGCCACACTCCTGCTCACATCATTGGTGAGCATGTACATAATGCCAACTGATGGCAACAACAGCAAGTCCCCATGGGGCATGAGAACATCACAGTCTGCCTCCTACATGAACTCAGGCATGTGCTCACAGCTCCATCACACACTACAGTCAAACACAGACTTGCCACCATCCACACATCATCCACACGGAAGATGGCCACTGTCATCTGTCTACAAAGAAATTAATGGAGAATAGTGGATTATGCCATTAAGTGTCAAATATTGGGAGAACAGGACAGGTCAGGGCCAGGAGTGTAATGCAAGATGTCAAAGCCATGATAGCTTACAGTGTTATGGTATATTCTGGATTATTTGCAAGTAATATCCACTGTTGATGTGCACAAGGACAACCATATGAGGTCCTGTGACCTTTTTTCCTGTTTATGTCTTCCAGGTACAATGCCCTGGGAATGTTTGCCAGCATTAATGAAAGTAGAGAATGACACAATTATCCAATTCCTCATCCAGCATCATGGCATACTATTTGACTGCAGGATCTGCAGGAGAGGACCACCCTGTGGAACAACCTCATCCACAGGGTAAATGATGTCAGCCTGCACAGCCGAAATTATGAGCAGGTGCGGCATCATTGCACTGACCTACTCTGTCATACCCGTCAGCATGCTGCTGCTGCTGTTAGGAGGCACCAGCTAGCCACAGGTGGGGGTCATGCCATCTACCCCCCACTGACACATGCTGAGGAGCTCCTCACCAGCTTTTGGACACCCACCCACCAGACAAGCCAGCAGGCTGAACACAGCATTAAGGAGGTGGGTGCCACGCATACAATGGACAAGGAGCATGTAGATAAGGCCCCAGGGCACATTACTAGACCACTCTTGCTTATCCATTTTTATCTGTATAGTATCTACATGTATATGTCAGATAAGATAGTCTGTTGCTGGAGTGTAGTAATGAACAGATGTGCATAATCCTTAGTATTGTGGGTTTGTACTGTCGTGCTGAAATGCTGCTTCCACTCTGTACCAATGCCACAGGTTTGGTTACTGACATTACTTCTCTCACACAACTATTTAGGTCCCTCTGGTATACAACTGGAGCAGCAGCCTGTAACTGATGAGTATGGAGTTATTTTGTTCAGCTTTGCCAATACACCGGCCATGTTATGGTCATGCTATTTGCCATGCACACATTTAACACACCTACCCATAATGCATGCTGTACATGTTCACTTATTGTTGCTGTTAACTGCTCTGCATCACAGTGGTCACCATGGTGGCATATCTGAAGGGTATTTAAAATTCCTGCAATATACCTAACAACCTGTCAGTGTAAGATGTATGGACAGAAATGAACATAATGGTGGGACAAATGGCCTACAGTTGGGACATGTTTGAAACATTACCTTTATACAGTAAATACAGCATATACACTGCTATTACAATAACAACTGTTCCTGATATAAAGAACGGCAGACCACAATAGCACGTTCCACACCTTTTACAACCTGTAATGTGATCCTAACATGAGCAATGAATGTGTAATATGGAATCCTATGTTAGGACAACAAATATGGGGAATACAAACCTTACCAAACACTGAAAGCATATGTGTGCACACACTCCAAATAAGATATTGTGGAAGCAGCCTGTGATATACTGACAGCACTTACTCTTCTTGAGTAAACACCTGCCATCAAATACAGGGCCTCAATGTCACACCAAGTAATGGTCTGCTGTCCAAGAAGTATGTTCATGACATTTGCCCACTCAGCTGCATTAGAGGCAGCCATGGCTTGCACACATCTTACAAACCATGAAATGGATCCCATATCCGAAAGGTAGCACTCAGGAGTGGGAAAAGTAACCTCACCATTGCATACACCATGACAAACAGTGCAGACAGTCATCTATCTGTGTATGAACTATGGGACAACACTGATGTAGAAAATAAACAGATGACCATCCAAAACAGATGACAAAACATATATCAAACTGGTCCTGGAGGCTGCCCAGAAACATGCAGCAACACTGAGGCACTTTCAGGAATGTCTAGCAAGTACTGCCTGTGCTGTACCTGTGCGACAATCACCTGGATTTTGCATAAGTGTGGCCTATGTTTACAGTAATCAGACAGAAGAGTTGTCCCACATGAAACATCATCCTGGGCTCTGTGCATGTAGCATAAGCATAACATCAAGTCTCCCAAAGGCATGTGTTGCAATGTGTAATGGTCTCATGAGACCAAGGATCAAACCTACTGATAGTATTCATAAAGCTACATGTGGTGCACCTCACTCCACCTTAGGGCCACCATCCCCAATTTTTAGCTTTCTTGTGCCAGTGTACACCTTTAGGGTCGCTGTTCATTATCTGGAACTAGGGCGGTAGACATCATATTTGGAACACTGCAAAATAACACTCATGTGTGACCCATAGTTCTCAGGCATCTGCAATAAGGCTGAGGATGGGGAGGGGTGTCAGCTTGAAATGCAACAGTGAACTGAAGCATACATCCAAAGCTCACCAAGAATGTCGGTATCTGAACACAGTCAAGGTTATGAATTGTGCCAGACATAACCCAGTCTCTACAGCAATAGTGAAGCCACTGTGTGACTTCCAAGGGCTGTGCACGTGAACTGACCTTGCAATCTGGCAGAGGTGAGGGACCTCTGTAGAGAAGAGTGACCAAATAATGGCAAGTGAAGATGGGCCATGCTAGTATACCCCTTCCAGGAATAGTGACTGCTGTAGTTCACTTAACAGGTGCTTCAACAAACCATCATGTTAAGGGTGTGCACACTTATGCAACCCACATATTGTATGCATCTCATTCAGCATCTGCACGACTAACACAT
The DNA here is from genome assembly GCF_019279795.1 of Protopterus annectens. Lineage (NCBI taxonomy): Eukaryota > Metazoa > Chordata > Ceratodontiformes > Protopteridae > Protopterus > Protopterus annectens. Next base: position 752,168,517 of record NC_056734.1, read on the forward strand.
TTTTTTGATAATGCATTGGATTGCACAGGTCATATGCCACATATCAGATGTGTGTAATGTTAACAAATGCAGTATTGTAGCCCCATTGCATATCATGGCAGAGGCTGGCATGTTGACAAGGGTGTGTACACTCCTCATATCCACATTAAGCTTTGAAGGTTGTCAGTGTAACCAGATTTTATTGCACATACATGCACTGCTGATGATGAGATCTGCAAATCAAAGGTCAGGTATTAATTATTGATATCAGTCCTAATATCATCTCAGGTATGTTTCAGAAAAACACATAAGGGCTGTGAGAAACAGAGCAAACAAAACTGACACGCATATACACATTCAGCAATGGTGTGAACTTGTGAGGTATGGTGCACAGTACATGCCTGTGTGCTGTACAGGTGCACAGCAATATTGAGTACATGGGTGCAGTGTGTTCCAGGGGAAGGTGCATCATCTACTAACACAACTCATGCATCACAGAGATGTATAATGTTGGTAACAAGGACTGATTATGGCTGCAGTGTATGCTGTTGAGTGCCATATGTCATGCATGTTGACTGTTGGGTAATGAAGGGTCTGTGTAATATCTTTGTGCCACCTCACCTGAAAGTGTGTGTGTGTGTGTGTGTGTGTGTGTGTGTGTGTGTGTGTGTGTGTGTGTGTGTGTGTGTGTGTGTGTGTGTGTGTGTGTAGAAGTAAACCATAATGTACAGGTCTTAATTTACATTTCTTGTCTGCCCCTCACAGGGGGGCAAGGTGAGTCTGGGTCCCTCCTGCAGGCAAACTGATGTTAGTGTCCATACAGACTCTGACAGTGATGATAGGCATAGTGAGGCACAAGCAGGGTTGTCAGGGGCTGAATATGTGCCATTGGTTGACATCCCACTTTTATCCAACCCATCCCCACACACAGTCATAATGCCCATGCATACCCCATCATCAGTGGCCATAGATGAGGGACAGTTGGTGAGTGGTGGCATGGGACAGGAAAGTATGGTGACTATGGCAAGTGTGTCTGTACACAGCAGGCATAGCCAGATGACTGGCGAGGTCCCACACAGGCAGATGTACAGGGGTGCTCAAAGGAGGGCTGCTGGCCACCATGCCCCTAGCAGAAGTGCCACAGCAGGTGTCACCAGATGCATGTTTCGAGCCATCATGGAGGCACAGGCACATATGGAACATTACACCAGAGATAGTCTGAGGCTGTAGAGGGCTATTCTTCCTGCTGTATGTGAATACATCCGTGATCTTGCAGATGCCCATCATTATTTTGTAGAGGTCATGGATAGATGGTTGGGTGAGATGGTGGGAATCCTCGACCATGTGTTGTCTGTGGTAGAGAATGTGGTGGGAGTAGAGTGTTGGCCATGTGGACGTAGGTCAGAAACACCAACAGATGGAGGTCTACATGGACGTGCAACATCTCACTGCCGCTCCCATAGTGGCAGTACCAGCACCAACACTGCAGGGGAAGTGCTGTCCACATCACAATGCAGCAGGTCACATGCACATGGTCTTGGCCAGTCCCAGCAGGGATGCAAATCCAGCAGACAATTGTCATCATCAGGGGAGAGTACCATATCTGGGCTTCTACCTGGTAGCACCTGTGCAACCCCTACAGGCGCAGTTCCCATGTCTATGGCTGTACACAGTGAACTGTACACCCTGCCATGTACGGTCCACAGCTGTCTAACATACATCTGTATAGGGCAGCCACATGGCAGAACTGTGTGCATACACACACACACACACACACACACACACACACACACACACCACCACCAACACAGCTAGGGCATCTCCATACCTACACACACCACATCTGCACAGGCCATTTAATAAAGAATCCCCTAACCCACACACATGATGTCAACCAAACAGCTCAGCCTAGTCCTCTGGCAAATGCATACCACACCCAGTGCATATGATGATACCGGTGCCACATCCCTGTCATTGACACAGGAACATACTAATATGGTTCTGATGCACAGGGTGAGTGTATTAAAGTTTAGCAATGTAATGCTGTTTAATGGGTTGTCAGCTGGAATCTTTAATGCTTACATGTAAGGGTGTGCAGCTGTCAAGCCATGATGCATTATAGCTGTCATTAGCACTGACTGATTGTGGACTGCATAATGTATTCTGTTTGTGTTCTAGGTGTCTGTGCCAGGAGGATGTTGGTCTGCTGTCTTTTCGTAAAAGAGGTGTGGCATTGTGGTGACACACTGACTGTGTCATATCCCGGGTACAGCTGAACACAAGTAACAGGTCTGTATAACAGTTACTGCATGCGCCACATGGCTGATAGGTCTGAGGGGTGTATACAGGTGAGTGTATGGTGGCTGATGTAAGCAGCTCTTCTACAGTGGACAATGGTAAGTGTACTGGGTGGCACACACCAAATGTTTGTGAAAAACATACACACATAGGCTTTTGTGTTGATGCAATACACAGAGAATGCTGTTCACATGGATGTGCTTCATTTTGCAGAGAACTCATTTCAGCCTATTTAATTCCACCAAGACCAAATTGCCAAAACATCACATCAGTAAATAATCAGTCTGCCAGTTTAATGTCATTGGCAATGGTACTGGCAGGGTATATGTTCTCTTCCTCAATGTAGCGCAATTCTAGAGTTGGTAAATATAGGTGTGCTGGTGTGGGTGGCACAGCCCCCCACTTTAGAGGGTGTGGGGTGGTGTAGAACCACACATAGTATGATTAACAACTTAACCTGTTAACATAAACTGTACAGTATAACAGCGCACTAAACAGGGCAATACACAAAACAATAATCTCAATGTGAGTGGCTGTGCCCACAACAACCACACCCAACTATATATACCAACTCCAGTATTGCTGTACAGCTGTACAGTTGGAAAGAGGGCATTTACACATCCGCTACTAGTTTTGATGGAATGAATTTCCACAAGATGATTGCTTTGAAATGTTACCTTCTGCCAGTAAGTTCTCGGACAAATGATCTCCTGGGAAATATATTATCTGCAAATTGAAGTAGATCCCTTCACATATACACACACTTACTTGGCAACACTGAGAGTAGAACCCCTACCTAGGTACATAATGCTACTAACGTGTTTGGCCTTAATTGCACACACCACAGAGCTTGTAGGGTGAGGTGGGTCTCTAGCTTCCTGTAAAGTGAACAACATCACCAGGCCTTGTATAGTATGGTAATGGGGTATATACTGGGTATTAACGGACAATAAATAGTATAACATATTGTCATATACACTTTGACAAACACATACAGTCACAGACACATTTGACAGACCTGGGTTTAGCAGTGCTGACTACCTTGTCAGTGAGTCCATACTGTTACAGAGTTTTTCCACACAACACATGCATCATTGGGCTGGATAGTGTCATCAGTTACCTGTATGGTTGATGGTGACAGTGGTCCTCATGAAGTGGACCTTGGGACATGTACTGGGAGTACTCCCATGGTGTAAAGACAATATACCCATCACCTCCACCCCACATTGGATATTGTACTCACTAAAACCCATGATAATGCCCTGACATACCCACGATCACACATTGACCAAAACTGCAATACAAACCCTTGTCCATGTAATTATTGCTGCTACAGGGATATCCATTTATTGCACATGCCACAGGGATAGTAGGGTGATGTTTTTTTCATAGCTCTCCTAATGTCAGCAACATCACCATTCCTTATAATGTATGGCAAGGTTTAGTGTATTTGGAGAATATGGCCTCAGAATGCTGTCTCCTACAAATATGCACACTCAAACACAGTTGCACACACACACACACACACACACACACACACACACACACACACACACACACACACACACACACACACACACACACACACACACACACACACATACTCACATTTGCCAGGACTCAGAGGGTAACTCATGCCTATCTACCCATTTGTAAAACAGTGTTATGCTGGTACTGCAAGCTCCAGGTAGCCCATAGAGTGACGAGAGTCACAAGGTACATTTAATGTGAATTACAGCAGCAGCCCTTTCTAATTATAGCAATGGGAGTGTGGTGAATGAGAAGGCCCTCAGAGTATCTCCAACTACAAGTCTACAAACACACAGACACTGTTATAGTCAGTAATGCACACAGACACATTTGTCAGTACAAAGGTCCATAAATGCAGGTGTTCCTAGGTGTGTACCAGGCTAATGTCAATGGACAGAGCAGAAGAGTAGGGTATGTAAATACACTGGTATCATGCCACCTGACATTTGTCAACAGGCCATCTATCAGCTGATGCCACTTGAGTGATCCCAAGGGTGACAGTGAAATTCAAAATCCACTCATCTGGTTTTCTCTTGAAGAAGGCCAGTGAGTTACTCCAATTGACATGTATGCAACATATGTTACATATCATGGCCCGTGTCTGGGTTAGGGACCTGCACCCAAACATGTTCTGTTGACTGTGGTAATCTGGTTGAGGTATCCATGGCATGTGGTGCATACAGAGTGGGATTTACTAGCTGTGGCATTCATAACGCAGCTGGGCAGACATGTCAGTCTCAGTCAATCAGCAATTGCCTGTAAGCAGCCAAGATGAATACCTGACATCTGCACATCTGTACAGAGAACAGACAGAAAGTATCTAGCCAACAGGTTATGCATTAGGATGAATATTGTGACAGATAAATGTCTGAAACTGATAGGTATGCCATTACTACATGACAGCAGTCCTCAATGATATGTCCTAAAACATAGTAGTCTATAGTTAATATCAACATATCAGCTCAATATCCAATAGGAGATACTTAAAAACATACAGCTCAAACACCAAGAACATGATAGTCAGTACTCAGAGTCCAGCTTTCCATGCAAGGGTGTATGGTTCCAGTACTACAATCTGCAATCTACTCTTACTTGGAAAATCACTGTTAAAAGTAGAAACGTAATGATACAATATATGCAAGTATGAAACACATACAAAGAGAAAAGACTGCAGTACTACCCATGTATACTCAGGTGTCTCATACAGTATACTCACACTCCTTGCTACTATAATGACAGCACATAGAAGCATGTTATGTACATGCAATTAAATACACTTATTACAGATGTCATTACCCTGCTATTTTATCAGACTAGAATGTGATCACAGGTTACCAGAGCTGAGCTATGCTTAAAAGGTGTAAGCATTGCTTAAATGTAAATGCTAAGCAGATGTGTGCACTGGTACATGAAGCCTACATGGTGTAAGCTCATATTCGTTTAACTGTATGTTAGCACCGCTTACCATTGGACAAACCCACGCAAACACACTTAAAGCTGCTCAAAACTGCCTTAACCACTCTGTATCCAACAGTTCTTGTTCTGCCTAGCAACAAAATAAACAGCTCTTGCAGGGCTCGAACCCAGGACCCTCTAGACTACATTCACAGTACTTAACCACTAAGCCACCTGAGCTGAAAACATATCTGTTGCTTTTTCAAATATATCATTCAGTACACTTACTGAACAGTAGTGAACAACTGCTTTGACTACTGCAATTGTTTACTACTTGTTATTGAAAATAGTGTTGAATCAGTCATGTTTTTATATCTAAATATACACATATCAGATAAATATGGTGTGATACATCTGAAAAGGTATATTCAACACTTATGTTTACACATAACAAGGATATATATATATATATATATATATATATATATATATATATATATATATATATATATATATATAATATATAAAACATATGCCCATAACATGTAGTGGAGTCATACCTCAGCACCATAACTCTCAACCTGTTAGTGCAAGTGAATGTAATGTAAGTATTGCAGTTATAAATGTAGAATGTTGATACAGTAACAGGGGTTGTGTCAACAGAAATGTTGTGAAGGAAGGCTCTTCTGAAACTGACATGTATGCCATCAGTTACTGACAGATATCATAAAATCATTATAGTGAAGTATCACACAAATCACAGTAATGATCCTGTGGAATACAGCAGACATATGAGCAATAAACGTGAACAGTCTGAAACAATCTAGTCAGTCGAGAGGTATACACAGAACTCCTTCATGCAAGAAATGTGGACCAAGCCTGACAAAGGGGATGTTTAAAGCCATGAAAATGGGAATAAATCACAAATACTGGAGGAGATAAGCTCACACAGTTGATGCATTCATACCCTCCTGTCTGTCCTAACACATATTAACTGGAGGAGCAAAGGTCCCAAGCCCACATACTTCCCACTAGTTAGTGACATACATCTTCACAGCATTCCACTGCTTTGTCAGAAATACACAAATGTATGGTGGCCAGACAACAGTACATATGACAAATATTTGGACATAACATCACACTAGGGTAAATACACTGAGCTGCTAGACATGTCACCAAGCACTGTCTAAACTACAGGCAGACTGCTACAACACTGACCCCCATTTCTTATGGGGGAATACACATGTACTTGCAAATATAGCAGGCACTACAGGCATGTAACAACATGGAGTAACAGACACCAGTGTGAAAGTGCATACCCACAACCAATCTTAGCACAGTAACACAGTCACAGTCACATTATGGTAACCCTAAGTAATAGTACAGTATATGGACTGTGTGAACAAAACCCATAATCATATTTGCCACTCACACACTAACCCTACATATACTGGCCCACTTCACAGTGTTGTCTGATGCCTGATTGTGGTATGGGACATGTCTCAGTTTGGCCCTACAAAAATATAAGCTGATTAGGGTACCAGAAACTGGAGCACCATGCAACATCAGATAGAACAGGACCAAGAACACTGACATCTACCCCAGTCTGTACACAGGCCATATAACATATTCATAATATACTGCTACATAATACTGACACTCTGGCAACAATCTCCATAAGTACACAGACCTCACTACTGTAAAGACTACAACAGAATTCCAGGTTTTGTCCTCAAATATAGGGCCTCCTATATATATAACATGTTTGGCAGTCTGATATATCACTGGCTTGATATCAAGAATGATATCATTAAATAATGATATATTGTATATATCCACCTCTTACTGCATGACATATGGACAACGGGTGACAGACTAGGGGGACAGAGGCACAAACACAGGGCCAATATTGACATATTGCTGTGATAAACTGAGAAAATTGCTGGTGTAATAGTGTTTGTTGTAATATATCTGTATTGTAACAATAACACATACTCCTCTGCTCTGTTCATTGACCTCTCTAAAGCTTTTGATATGGTCAACTATCAAATACTACTCAACATACTCAACTCTTTCTCACTTGACACACAGGCACTACAATGGTTCAAATCCTATATGCACAATAGACATCAGGCTGTCCTTTGGGATAATAACCTATCCACACTTCTCCCTATTACCCTTGGTGTCCCTCAGGGCTCTATCCTGGGACCTCTACTCTTCTCCATATTCATTAACAACCTTTCTACTAATTTACCTCTACCTACCAGCATACAATACGCAGATTACTCCACTTTGATTTGTAAAGGAACCACCTCATCTGAACTCCAGTCCATCACCCAAACAGTATTTAACCAAGTAGAAAACTGGTTCCAACAACGTCGCCTCCTCCTTAATGCAAAAAAAAACTAAACTATTACTATTTTCTCCAACTTTTAAATCCACCCCAATGGATTTCTCTATTATATCCATCGACGGTACAATCATAGCTCCTGACCCAACTACAAAACTATTAGGTGTATTGATTGACCATAACCTCAACTTTGACTCACATATTAATGCCACTATTAAAACTGTAAACAGAAAACTTGGATCCTTATATAGGATAAATCCTTTTCTCACCCCAGAAGCCAGAACTACTATTGCCCAGACCCATCTGATCTCCACCCTCCTCTATGCCTCACCAGTTTATACTAATCTTTCCAAAAGCAACCTAAACAAATTGTCCACTTCTTATAACAATATTGCCAGGTTTGCTACTGGGTCCTCATTTAGAACTCATCACTGCCTAAATCTCAAACTTCTTGGATGGCTTGAACTAAATAACCAGCTAGAATTTCAACAACTCTCCATTACTCATAAAATTCTGTACCAGCCCAGTAATACTCCTATTCTCAGTAGCCTCATCCCCCCCTACACAAACCTTACTAAACTTCACTCAGCAAATAAACTACTGGTTACCATCCAGAAATCCCACAACAAGGCTGGTGATTCTCTTTTCTCTAATACAATAGGGAAAATTTGGAATAAGCGTCCCACAAAACTTACATCTCTCTCATCATTACCACTCTTTAAAAAGCAACTAAAGATTCGACTAAAAACACAATGGCTTTGTCCTTGTACTAACCCTGACTAAACCCCCCCCCATATAACATTATTCTATAACTCGCTTCCAATAACCCTCTTTGCAGTATTACCAATCTCATCCCGCCCCCCCTTCTTAGCATCTTATTACCAAGCTGCTTACACTGAATATGCTCCTAACAACCTTGCTTTCTTCAGAGAGCTCTTATCTTTCCACCTTGTATATATAAACCAATCTATTTCTTTCACTATGAATGTAACTACTTCCCCATGTACTTACATTCATTAATTCTCTTACTTCTCAGTGTTACTCACTTTATCATAACCATTTTATATCTTTACAAAGGCACATTCATATCCAATTTTCTAATCAAGAATATCTATCTATTTCCCTTGATAATAATACTGTATTTTACTTTATTAAACTTAGTAGTCACAATCTGTATATTTGTAGTTCTGTACAGCTCAATTTGATGAAATAATTCTTCAGGTTTATGTACTGTATATATTGCATAGACTTTTGATTGTCTTGATTTAGTTAGTTTAAAGTGGAGCTTTTCTCCCCGGGCCTCTACTGAAAATGGACATGTATCCAGTTAGACTAGCCCGGTCAACAAATGTAAAATAAAATAAATAAAAAATAAAAATAAAATATCTCTTCTGAGGGATATGAAGTCAGTAATACACATGGATGTTACCATTTCCTGAGTACAATCATCAGAATATGCTACTGCATTTATAAAGACAGAAAATGTGTGAGTAACACACCGCATCTAAGACTCCAAACTCTGACCAGTTTGCAGATATCCCTGCAGGTGTCAGTTTTCTCAACCATATAACACTATCATGTCAAACTTTAAATCATGCAGAACAGTTATATCCACACAAACCCTGTTAAACCAACATTACTTCAAATGTAGAACAGCAATACTTGCATTCTGTCCCCATGTCTAAAACATCCCCCTCCAGTTTGTTGGCCTGTCTCTACAGTGTTTGCTGTAAGAGGTATTTCCAACTACCCTCTGTGATGCTGTTTGTCACATACCCACATGATGTCCTGCTCACAGTGAAGGAAAGAGGCCAACACCCACTTGAAGTGCTTAGTTATATGACTGTGTTTCCATGCAATTGGCTACAGGAATGATACCACAGCTGTTCCACATACAATTAGCAAGTTGGGGGCTCCAATTCATGCACAGGCCATCAGCTGATCATGAGCATTACCTACAAAAGACAAGCTGATGCCTATGCAAAACAGATGTATTTTTCAACATCTAGCAGAGAGGGAGAGAGAGAGAGAGAGAGAGACAGAGAGAAAGAAAAAAAAGGAAGACAGAAAGAGCAAGCATGTTTGTGCATGATCTGTGGGTGGAGAGTAGTCTCTTGGTATTATAATGGTTGCCTATATTGTTCACTAATCCATACTGTCACATAGTCATTGCACATGGCAGTAGACATTTAAGGCTGTGAATTGTCTACAACAACCTTTATAGTGTTTGACAAGTGTTGGCCTTGTAATGTGGGCATTGGGACATATAGGTCCACAATATAATAATTTAGCAAAATCAGCCCTGCAATGGATCCTGTTATTAAAGTCACCCCAATAGGATACTGATGACACACACACAAACACACTTGCCAGTACTGAGTTTCGAACCCCTACCTAGCTATGTATTGTTATTACAGTGTTACTGTTATTACAGTGTTACACATTTATCACAAGCACCACAGAGCTGTCCAAAGGTATCTTTGAAGGTGAATGACATCAGCAGCAGTGCTAAAGAAGGGGTAAGGGAAGTGTAGTAAATGTGAATGGCCACAAAATCAGGTGTTAACAAAGATACACACACTTTCTCTCTCACACAAACACTCACGTTATCACTCTTGCCAGAACCAGAATTAGAACTCTTACCTAACTAGTTTGCTACACTGTGGTATTACGCAGCTATCACAAATGCCACAGAGCTTATATGCTGGAAAGTTGTCCAAAGGTATGTTTGAAGGTGATGCTAAAGAAGGGGTAAGGGAAGTGTAGTAAGTGTGAATGTCCACAAAATCAGGTGTTAACAAAGACAAACACACTCTCTCACACAAACACTGTTGCCACGACCAGGATTAGAACTCTTACCTAACTAGTTTGCTACACTATGGTATCATGCAGTTATAGTAAGCGCCACAGAGCTTAAATGCTATAGAATTGTCCAAATGTATCTTTGAAGGTGAGTGACAGCAGCAGCAGGGCTAAAGGAGGGATAAAGGAAGTGTAGTAAGTGTGAATGTCCACAAAATCAGGTGTCAACAAAGACACATACTCTCTCTTGCACAAACACACACATTATTACAGTTGCTAGAACAAGTATTAGAACTCCTATTTAACTTGTTTGGTACACTATGGTATTACACAGGTATCGCAAGTGCCACAGAACTTATATGTCAGAGAGCTGTCTAAAGGTATCTTTGAAAGTGAGTGACATCAACAGCAGTCATAAATGAGGGGTAATGGAAGTATAAATGTCCACAAAACCAGGTATTAACAAAGACACACACACTCCCTCACACAAACACAAACATTATCACAGTTGGCAGGACAAGGATTAGAACACCTACAGTATTACACAGTTATCACAAGCACCACAAAGCATATAGGGCTAAGATTTGGCTGATGGTTTATTTCAAGGTGACTGACATCAGCTGGAGTGCTAACATGGGCAATGGGAAATGCACTGTGTGTGTGAATGGGCCATAAATCATTCCTCTGGAAACACGCACACACAAACACACACACACACACACACACACACACACACACACACACACACACACACACACACACTCAGTCACACACTTTACATTTGACAGGACTGAGTATACAAATGCTACATGAATACTGGTTTGTACTATCATGTTACACACAAGCACCACAGACACTATAGGTCTGAGAGCTACCAAAAGGAATATCTACAGTGATTGACATCAGCACATCATGTGATATCAGCCAATTGGATGTGTAGTGGGAGGGACAGGCCTCATAATGGAATTCTCTCTGCCACTGTCTGTCTCTCTCTTCCCCACATCTCTATGTGTGTATGTTTGACATATTATAGTGTGTTGGCCTTGGATACGTGTGAGTATTCCTATCCAATGTGTGTGTGAAGCATAAATGGTGTACAATTTGGTGTGTGTGCATAGACATCTGTGAATGACAGATATGTATAGTCCATTGTGTTGTCAGACATGGGCTTCATTTCTCTAAGTGTAGGAGCATGCCCAGTATGACCTTCTGTACTGACTGTGTGAATCCATTCCAGGTATGGTTGTACTCCAGTCCAGGGTTTGGTGTTCTACACCTACAGCTAGCAACCTTGTTCTTCAGGATATCTACAGATAGGTTGACAATATGGAGTCACAATGGGTGACAGGGTGATTCTGTAACTATTGCTGTCTGTGCTGCTTGTGTTACATGGTTGGTGTTAGCAGAGATATTCAGACATATGTACAGTTTTACACTGTGATGTATTATGTCATCAACTACTGACAGATATAATTATTTGCTCACAGTTATTTCCTAGGAAATACAAGATAATTGAAGCTGAGTCCAGTATTGTGGTCCACAGCCTACACATTCTTGCACACTCCTGCCATTCTGGAGGGGTACCTGCAGACACTTGCTGATGGGTCTGTATAAATGGTCCAGCACCTTGGTACTATGGTGGCTGAGGATCCCCTTCTTGTACATATAACGACTTAACAGGATAACCATATCCTGCTGTGGCCATACCTCTCAGCTATACAGATTCACCCAGGTTACCCAGAGGCAGGGCTCATATATCTGGTCAGTTTCCCTTCACATTGTGGTTTATGAGCAGGTCTGTAGCCACCCATTACTGAGTTTTCAGGCAGGGGTGGTATGGGTACAATTCACAGTTTCAGAGTTCACACACTCCATGACATTCATGCTTCTACGCCCCCCCACTCTGTTATTCTATCCTCTTCCTAACGTTATACAAGCAAAATCTGAGAAGTATCCCTATAGTTGGCCCTTCATCCCAACGGTATTTATGGATTGGTCCACAGTTCATGCTGTAGGACATGGGGGCATGCTACTGGGATTTGTCAACATGGCCTTGCATTTGTGCTCTGTTGACTGTGTTAGGTTGTTAGTTAGGACCCCATGAGATACCATACATTGGCACTACGGGTGAGGCAAAGGCCTTTGACAGTGGACGGTAGGCCATTTTGTAGTTCTGAAGGCCATCTGTAGCAGGCCAGTGCATTCTGTCACTCCTACATTCCCAGGCTGCAAGCCAGTGGATTCCTGTTGGGTGACAGGGTAACTGTGCAGGGGGTTAATGGCAATAGTTCCTGTCCATATTGATCCATTGGTTTGGATTCAGGCAGGATGCTGCTTACAGCTGGGGACACACCTGCATAAGTCACGTCTTCAGCATGCTACATTCTGTGGGTATTCCCATACAGACATGGTATCATACTGTACTCATTCCCAACAGCAAGGATATGACCTGTGATAAACCTGTGGCTAATGGTGGGGGTGAGCTGACTGCATGTGTGATATGGAAGCTACTTGCAGCTGACTCACAGATATACCTGGGACATTCCCCTTATGCTGCCTTGTGTGGGGACATAGGCAATCTCTCATTACTTCATAGCTGTACCTTTTGTGGTCTGCCAGTGATTGGCCAGACTACAGCAGTATTCCATACTACACAGAAAACTAATGTGCTGCTAAGCTGTATGTACAATTCCAAAGTTGTGTGTAGTTGACAGTAACATTTTATGCACTCTGTCTAGGGTACTTCCACCTGTGTACTGTGTGTATGTATGGGCCCACATTCCTGGGGTCTATATTAAAAGCATGAAGGTGTACTTACCCAAATACGTAAACGCCAACACTTCTTCATCGAACTGCGAAAAAATCGATCATCCTGAAGAGCGAAATCCGAAACATCAAATCGTCATGGTTGGCCCTTCTGCGGTATAACTCCGTAAGGTAAGTGTGTGATAGTTATGGATCTTAGCGTTAGGGTGCAGTTAAGGTAAGTGCATCGATGGTAATGTATGTGAGATTTAGTCTAGGGTTAGAAGTAGGGTTTTGTTAAGTGTATGTGTGTGGATTATTTAGTTTGAGTATAGCTTCTTAAGGTAAGTGGGTGATAGTAACAGACCTTAGGGTTAGGGTGCGGGTTAAGGTAAATGCATACATGGTGGTATATGCAAGATTTAGTGTAGGGTTAGAAGTAGGGTTTAGTTTAGGGTTAGAAGTAGGGTTTTGGTTGGTGTATGTATGTGGTTTATTTAGTTTGTTTGGGTAGCTAGTATGTAGCGGGTGGGGGGGGCAAATATGGCGGTACGAGTTTTTGAATTTCATGTTTTAGGGTGTTTGATGTATTCGCAGGTTCGTGGAATATGTGTCGATGTTTACGTATTCGGGTAAGTACACCTTCGTGCTTTTAATACAGACCCCATTCATGGCATATCCATCTTTTCAGACAGTGACAGATATTGACATCTGGACAGTGAGTATGGATGACTGCTGACATGGGTATTGCTGAGAAGCATTGTGGTTGGCATTGCAGTTGTCAGAACATGGCCCTGTCAATGACAGTGCTGCACATAGTCCATCAAGATACAACCCTCCATGCCTACATGCTGACCACTTCCAGACAATATTGAACACACAACAACCTAACAAACAGACCCCTGCATATTGTACACATGCAACAATCTATCCTGTAGATTGGGCCAGCTTGAATAATCTGTGCTCCACTGATATTACTCCTCACACTTACTGCATTTCTACATAGGATTGTGGGGAGGGGGGCACACCTGGCGACTTTAAACATTTGCTATGACTGTACTGGTATTTCAGGTACTCTGTTGGCTTGCACTTCATATTGTATTCTGACCTAGCATGCAGATTGGAGGCATAACAGAAGAGTACATATATGAGGTTTTATTGACCTACATTTCAGTTTCAGACTTCATACCCTTCAGTACGAACATACAACTGCCAGACCTGTTGTAGTCTGTCTGTGTAGATCTGGAGGGGGTCTGTCCACTATTCCCATCAATTGGAGGCCTTATCCCAGCCTTTCTTTACGGTCATCTACACAAGTCCTGCTGGCTGCGGCTGGTAGTGGGTATGTGAGCCTAAGTGACATGCATGTGTGTGTCCTATGGACACACATTTGGGCCACCACATGTACTGCAGTGGGATTTCTCACCTTGTCTAGTACTGCCTAGTATTTTGACACCCGTATTCATTATGGATTTCATGCTGTCCATATAGGTGTCCACTATCTGCTGCCATCCCATTCAGCCACCCAATTCCCTTGCATGCTCGTGTCCATACCATAAATACAACTATCAGAACATACTACTCCATTCAGTAATTGATAGGAAGAGTGACTTACTTTGTGGCTGAGTCAGTATTGAGGACGGTGCTGGAAGGCTGACTGTGTTGGATGCACATAGTACACTCCCTATACATGGTAATGCACAGGTTGTGTCATGTTTGGCATCTCTTTTACTGTATGAGCGAGTCAGAGAGAGGTGTCTTTCCCTGGGTCCCTACCATGTCAGTGTACAGTCAATGCATTGCCTCTTTGGGCATACTGGGCACACCTCCTTCTGGCTACATGGGCAGGCTTAGGTAGTTCCTTCTCTGAGTCACTCTGTGACTGTGATGGCCTTGGCAATGGTGGGGGGCTGTGTGGCCTTGCCCTGTGCTGTTCCTGCTGCAGCTGTTTTCAAAGGATCATATTGTGGAGCATGGCACATACTATGAACATTTGTATAGATGTAGCTGGACAGTACTTCAAGGCTCCACTGGATATGTCCAGGCAATGGAACCATGACTTGTGGACATCCAAAACACATGCTCTATTATGATTTTGGTCTGTGCGTGTGCCTCATTATGAAGTTCTTGTTCAGGTGTGTGTGCATTTCTGGGGAGTGTCATCAGCCATGGCTCCAGTACATAGCCAGCATCCCCCACTAAGTGGCCATATTGGATGTCCCCACTCCTTGGTAAATGACTGATACAGCTGTGTCATATGCCAGATGTGGGAGCCGCAATAGCTTTCAAGGCTGCCAGCACACACATTCAAGATAATGCCCTGGGCATCACACTTGACTTGGCAATTGATGGAGGGGAAGCACTTGCAGGTTATGTAGACCCTACCCCGCTGGCTGGGTGGTGCTTTGATGTGTATGTGCATGCAGTCTATAGCACCGACTACCTCAGGATATTCTGCTATTTGGTGGAAGAGATTTATATTGCCTCATGGGTGCTAAGGAAATATATGTGCTCACTGGCATGTGCTGACATGACATCCAGGAACTGGTGGAGTACCTTGCAAGCTGATGCCTGTGAGATGCCCATGATATCCTCAGTTGCCCTTTGGAAGGTACCTGTGGCTAGTATTCTTAAGCCTCCACATACCTTGATATCCACTGGGATGGGTTCCCCTCTGTTGGTTCTGTGTGTGAGGCAGGGCAGGCACAGCTCAACAATTTACTGTAGAATGGCCCTTTCCACCCTATAGTGCTCCACTATCTCCAGCTCAGGTAGCCCCTGGTAGGTTACCCTGGGTCTGTACACTCTTCTCCTCCTCCTTACTGTGGGATGGTCATCAGCATTCACATCCTCACCACCCTCAGTCTCTTGCACATATTGATGAATGAGAGTGACAGCAGCCCCTAAAAGTTTGTTAGTTTTGTCAGGTAAAATTTCCCCATCTGTGTACACCAGTGGTGTAGAGTTTGTGGGAAAAACCAGACTGAAAGGTGTTGCATAGTTTTTAGTAGTGTGCTGGGCTGCTGCCTATGTAATTGGCTGATTCTGATACATTTAACCTGCCAGCTATGCTAGCTCTCCTTGATTGCCTTCCTACTGCTGTTTTCCCTTTCTGTTGCCTTTCCATTTAAGCCCCGAGGCTTGCCACACATACCCAGTGCTCAGATGTGGACAGAGCTGCTATTTCCTGTTTTTTTTTTTTTTTAAACCCGTTTAGGCAATGTAAACACTGCTAGTCATCCTCAGACAAACCCCCTTTCTTAGCTTTGCTTAGCTAAGAGCAAACACAGGCCACACAACTCCAATAAGCTTACAGCATGCATGACACTCCCCATTATGAGGTCATCCACCTCTTAGACTTATACAATGGTGTTGCTGCACCTACACGGTTGGGTACAAGCTAACACTGAGAGGAAATCTGTGATTCAGTATCAATCCCCTCATTACATAAACCAGAATGCTAATTCATAGTTACCACACTCACACTGAGCCTTTCCCCTTAGCAACCACTATTCCCTGGTATTGTTGTCTTATTCATGCCAATGCTGATTTGGGTATAAAAGTTTATTCCCCCTTTTTTCTTATTTTCTAGGTGATGCCTTTTGCGCACCACTGCTCTGTGCTTAAACAGCCGAGATCGGCCAAAAAAAATAAACTTGTTTTTTTATAAAATTGCAACTATTTTTCATGCCAGTGGTCATATATTTGGCCATTGGCATGCCTACTACATTGAACACATGCTTTCTCTCGAGCTGTCATACCTCCATTTTGTAATTTGCAGAAATGTATTCAGTTAGTAACCGAATACATTTCTGCAGATTACACTATTCCTGCAGAGATGCCTGCCTTCTTCCTGGATCACAAATTCACCTCATTTGCATGGTTTTCACCAGCAAATGAGATAATTAGTATACAGCAGTGGTGTCCATGCAGGAATAGTGTAGGGGCGCTCGTGCACATCCCGGGAGATCATTCCTGGATCGCTCGTTGGCTATATTGCGTGCAGCAGCTCTTGCACTATTCCTGCACTCCTTGCAGAGCTTGCTGAATCCAGGGGAAAATCTAGATTCTAAGCCCATAAGAACATTGAAAGTGCTGCCTTCAGAATTCCTTAGCTGTTACCTACCCATGCAATGGCTGTGTTTTGTGAACCTCTTGTAGCAACAGTATTAACCAAGGTAAGTGTTGAACATGTAAAAAGAGATATGAAAATGAGTACTGTCATATGCAACTATTGTATGTCACTAAGATGAAACATGGCTTTGCCCTAGAGTAATATCAGCATTAACTCATAGCTGATATATGCAATATACAGTACGTATATGATTCTGCCCAATACAGTGCATCACGTATTGCAATTGCCTAAGGCAGATACCCCAAGAATGACCAGGGCAATTTTAATATCATTTGCACAAGTTTATGAGAAAGCAATAATTCACAGGACTGCATTACTAAGCCAATACAAATACAATGAGAACCAAAAAGAAGATAAATCATTTACAACTGAGCAGGAAAATGAACAATAAAAATCTACTTTCACACCAATATCATGGGGAGAGTCAACAGCAGGCCTCTTCCAAGGACCTCTACAAACACCACTGTGTGGTACTTCACCCTCACAATGGCTACAGGGAGGCTCAGCCAGGTCTGCAACTGGAGTATCTACACTAACCAGGTTTACCATGTCACCTTCAATCTGTCCTATCTCTGATTGCTCCATGTCATGGGTATGCATAGTCATAGTGACTGCATCTAAATTCTAGACAGGGGGATGTGGGAGCCACAACCTCAGTATAAAACTGACCCTTTGCATCCCCAGACTGTGTCTCTTCATCACTGCCTTCATCATCATCACAAGCTACTGGTACTCCAACATCAGGAGGTAGGAGTTCCACAGTACCAGTGTCAAGCTCACCTGACATAACAAGTACAGTAGTTAACACAACAAAGAGAAACATAGAATAAAATTGATCAAACACATGATACATAAACCTGAAGTTAAGCCATAATAAATGTATAACAATGTAGTAGCAGTACATAGCTAGGTAGGGGTTCAAAACTCAGTACTGGAAGTGTGTGTGTCTGTCATCAGTTTCCTGTGTGGGTGTTGGTGCGATTGTGTAATAACAGGATCCATTGGGGGTTGGGTTTTGCTGAATTATTATATTAAGGACTTAGTATATGTCGCAATGTCCACATTACAAAGAAAACAATTGTCAAACACTGTAGAGGTTGGTGTAGACAATCCACAGCCCTAAATGTGTAGTGCCATGTGCAATGACTATGTGACAGTATGGATTAGTTAACAATATAGGCAACACTTCTAATACTCAGAGACCACTCTCCACCCAGGAATCATACACAAACATACTTGGCTAGGCAGCAACCACTATATCAGTAGTTCACCTGCAAACTGACTCACAGATAGCACACACGGTGTGATTGCAGTGGACTCCATGTCAAACCAATGGCCAGACATGACTGGTTTCACACAGGGTATGGACCCATGTGCTCTCATGTTTGGGATCAACCCTTCTGAGTTGCAGGAGAACAGAAAGGCACCCTGGCTGATAATGTTTACATACAACAGTAAGGTGGGTATTACCATTCCCAATCCAAGCTATGTTGACATCACACCCAAAGGCCACTTGACACCTATGACTGTTGTCAGAACCCTGGACATTACCTCACTGCTAAGAGATGTGCTGCGATTACCTTTGGGAACACCATGGCTCACATGAAGTAATACACTGGTGGAAGTCCACTGAACAATGACATTGTTATAACAGAATGGGGAACACATGTTGACAGTCAGCTGCGTGTTGACCACAACAGTGCCAGTGACATCAGAAAGTACTTTTATGTGTTACATCCCCTGACTGTGTGTTATCCAGCAAGTAAGAGGACATGGCACCCTGTTCCATCCCCTCAGTAGCCCAGTCAATGTGTACAGTAACTCTTTTGCCATGTTCCCCACTGGAAACCTGCAACAATTGTAGAGTCTGCAAATTTACCCCACAAAGGGAATACCATGCCTTATACATATGCTCTAGATGGACAGACTCCAATAACTCCAATGAATCCCCGTATCATACTGTCTATGTAGGTGCAATCACTACCTCAGTTACATAGCCATGTCTCACCAAAGGAGGTCAGGAATGCTACTTCTGAAGATACCAATATGTCCACACTACATGCCCCAGAGACCTCAAGAATGCATCCACATTTAAAAGAACATGCATGTGGGACATGTGCTCAACCTAGATACTGTCCATGTTATGAAATATAAGTCACATACATGTAAAGCAGTGCACATCACTGGCCACCCACAATAGAAATCTGGATGAATGGATGGGGAATACAATACCCACCCCTAGGGACCACTACAGTGGCTATACTCCTGAGCCACACTGGGGGCTATTTCCATGTGGCCTGATGGTAGGATATTCCCTTGGGCTATCCTTGTAGAGTTTTCAGGCCCATTCACTTACTACTCACATATGAAGCAATGAACCTATGGATCTCAGTACTGGCAAATGTGTGTGTGTGTGTGTGTGTGTGTGTGTGTGTGTGTGTGTGTGTGTGTGTGTGTGTGTGTGTGTGTGTGTGTGTGTGTGTGTGAATAGTAATATCAGTGTATTTGGTTGATGAATATCCCCTGTGGCTGTGGTTATTAGCAATCGAACGTGTGTCCAAACCACAACATGTACCATTCTCCATTCTACAACAGATGTTGTAAAGCAACATATACCTATGTACAACACTCAGCCCTATAGTCTGTGAGGCAGATACAATCACTGTGTTACAGACCAGGGATGTCTGTGCACATACTGTACCCTGCCTATGATATGGTGGATGTGTTACCACACTCCATACCCCATGGTCTTGCTGCAGGGCCACATCCTGGTGACACACAGATTCCCTAGAGCAGAAATGTGATACAGCATGTGAGAACACATTCACTCAGCACTTTACTTGTGGGGGGACAGAGGGGTAAACTCCCACTGAATGTGTTGCCAAGACTGTGGCCAATATCTGCTGTCTCATGATAGGTATTAGCATTGTGCAGTAACTCACAGCACTTGTGCTTAATGCTGTGGAAGTTGCTGATGCAACTATCAAAGGCTGTTGTGATTGTTGTCAGTGTCTGCTGCATGTCTGCCATCATATATGCCTGTAGGGGATTCCATGAGGGATCCAAAGTTGTGTTTGAGGCTAATAAGGGAGTTCATCAGTCGTGGGACACCACCTTTCTTTGCAACAGTGTCCTCCTCCTGATGTACACTTTGGTAATGGCAGGGGACCATCACATTCTCTCCCAGTGTTTGGAGGACAATGTCTGGGTTCTATTGGCTCTGGCTAGAACCGTGCATTCATGTACCTGTTTGTACAGTGCATATGTCTATGATTCCACAGTCATGCAGCTATTTCCCATTGCCATGTGTGCAGTGAAGACATCCACCCCTGTTTTCATTGCTGCAAAGTCAACTTTGGAGAAGATTTGCAAGGTGGTTACCTTTGTTGGGGGTGTGGCTGACATGTTGAGTTCCATGTTGATTATAGCCTGTGTGGATCTCACCATGCAGGGAATGACATCTGTGAATGAGGAACAGTCCCATATTTAAGTAGTCAACACAGGTCAAGGTTGTTGCATCCTCTTCCAGGGGTCAGTATGAGCTGGTTCAGGGTACTGGAAATGATTAATCCCAGACGTATTGGGCCACTGTACTGGCACTTGTCTACTTTCCCCAGGTGATGGAGGGATAGTTGAAGATCCATACTATATCAGTGATGCGTTGGACCATCACAGATGGCAGGGTGTTGAGGAATGTGCATTGACAGTCTAGGGACATATATGTAGATCCATAGATGGCTGTTGTATTGGAAGTATCTCCAATGCATTATGCTGGGATACTAGTCTGGAGGTGTTCCTAGCCATAATGAATATGGAGACAACACCACCTGTGGAGGTGTGGTATGGTACATGTTTGAGGGTTGACAGCTGTGGAATGCATCATAGCCTGATACAGCAGGTCTTCTGTCTTCTGCTGTGAACCACTTTTCCATTACAGCACAAATGTGTCCTCCAGTCCGATTGTTTTGAGTGACTGCATCCTGACAGTTAGATGTCTACTGTTGAGCAGCATGACCCTCAGACTGCATACATGTCTAGCTGTTATGGTGGTAATTACATTAGGAACACTGCCTAATAAGGCATCATGGGGTGGCAAGACAGTTAGCTGTACCTAGAAACCCAGCAGTGACAGATGTATGACATCTGTGGCAAGTCACTGGGTTCTGTTAATCATGTCATCCCAAGCAGAGAGGTACAGGATCTCCTGAGAATGACACAAAACACATAAGCCAATGTTTCAGTCAATTATCTGTTGATAGTACAGCAGCATCATTCTGGGTGATGGTGGTACACTGCTCAGGGCTACAGTCACACCTGCATGGACCACATAATCAGAGAGTTCAACCATGTCTCTTGTCATGTAGTCCGGGGAGGTGTGTCCCAAGTCATTCACACCAACATGGATACAGAGTGATACTCATAGTTGTTGTGGAATGCCATGACTGGTTGTGTCATGTATTGGGTGCTGGCATGTGATAGATATTTGGCTGTTACCTGCTCCATATTCAGCTAAATGAGTGGGATATGTGTGTGCTTCAGTACTGAGTTACCAATGATCATTGTATTGTGCAAGGTGGTTGGCCTCAGGAGCTTAGGTTGAGGGGCATACTGTGTAGGTTAAACTTGTGTCCCTTGCCATGTGCCATGTCACAGTGTCTGAGTGGGTGTCTGTCTTGCTGGTCTGTACTGTTTGGGTAAATGTCTACTGAGTGCCTCTGGAAAGGTGGGTGTGTGGCTGTTCACTGTATGTCATGGCTGTCAAAGTGGGTGTCATGGTGAGCTATGTGTTCCACATAGTGTGCAGCAGGTGTTGATCTTATCCTCTTGACCTGTTAGTCCAGTCTTTGGAGAGTGCATATGTCCATAATGGGTGATATATGGGTAACCCTCACAGGTCTGAATGTTTGGAGTTTAGAGGGGGAGGGCTGTCTGTGTATATGCGATAGTTGCAACAGTGCCTCAGAATGGACAAGTGCACCAGGTTAATGGATGAAAGCACAGAAAACTGCCCTTCAAGCATGCTAGGAGGGATGGACATAACTAGTAAGTACTGGGGCTACATCTGTGATGAACGAGTACTGATGACTGCTCCCAAGTGTGCCACACTTCTTGAAACAATAACCTAGTGAAGTGCCAAGCCATAATGCTAGTTGAAGTGCAAGACAGAAAGAAATAGCATGATGTACAAGTGGAACAGAAGGCAGACTGTCTGCCACCTGTAATACTTTACGACAGCTGTGCAGTTATCAGCAGCTTTGGCCATATAAAAGCTCAGTAAGCTCTGTAGCACATGTGATAACTGTGTATCATATAGTAGACATACCTAGATAGGCAGGAGTTCTAATCCCAATACTGGCAAATGTGTTTGTGTGTGTGTGTGTGTGTGTGTGTGTGTGTGTGTGTGTGTGTGTGTGTGTGTGTGTGTGTGTGTCTGTGAATCATGTACTGTCTGGCTTATACCATTTTTGATTTGTGTACAAGCCTTCACACTTCCCCTCTTCCCATCTAGTAGTCCTGTTGATGTCATCTACCTTAGAACTACCTTTGGACTGGGAAGAAATGCATCAGCTCTGTGGCACATTTGATAACTGCGTAGCACTATAGTAACAATAACTAGATAGGCAGGAGTTATAATCACCCTACTGGCAACTGGGTGTGTGTGTGTGTGTGTGTGTGTGTGTGTGTGTGTGTGTGTGTGTGTGTGTGTGTGTGTGTGTGTGTGTGTGTGTGTGTTTGGGAGAGCATCATGTAGTGCGTGGGTTACACCAGGTTTGACCTGTGTACTACCGTTTACACTTCCCCTCACTCCAATTTAGTAGTCCTGTTGATGTCATCCACCGTAGAAGTACCTTTGGAATAGGTGGCAATGAATAAGCTCTGTGGCGCATCTGACAACTGTGTAGCTCTATAGTAAGAGTACCTAGATAGGCAGAAGTTCTAATCCCAATGGTGGCAACTATTTGTCTGTGTGAGGAACATATCTTGTGTGGCTTAAACCATTTTGATGTGTATACCATACATGGCTTGTGACCACCTCCCGCTGCCATTACCTTATATAGTGTAATAACACCATCTGCCTCACATGCAGCAGGTTAAACCATTGTACAGTCCTCTGTACAGATGTGTGTGGAATATCCATATGTTTGCAACCTATACATGGTTGGAAGTGATCTGTGTGCCTTAACAATGCCCATGTATGTGATATTATAGCCAAATAGCCCACAGTGAGTGTACTGAAACATATAGCAGCATGAGGTATCATACATGACTGAAACATCATGCTGATACGATGTCTGCCACCCTCACAGGTGGCCAGCCTTGTAGGTCTAATACATGAGTCCAGATGCTTGGTTTTACAAGTGAACTGTTCCTTTTATGGGTCACATTAAAGGCTGGAAGAGGTGTGGAGTGGCATATTGTGGTCCTAATTAGTATGTAACAGGAAAACATTGCATCTTAAGAGGGATGTGTACACAATGTATATCCACTGTATACCACTGTCACACGTGTCCCTACCTTAGTCCATTTGTAAAGCCCATTTTGCTGGCCTCTATCCAGATGTCTTGGCAGTGACAAATTGTGAGGTATGCTACAGGAATGTTGAATTCACATCAGATAGACCTCAGTGATGACCCTTGTGATGCAATGCAGTTAAACTAAGCACAAGTGAACATGCATAAAAAAGCAATATAGATATTACATAAAGCAATATAGCTATTACTGATGGTTGTGTGCATGGTAAATTGCTTGCACATCACATGCCTAGGGTATTGCCAGGCAACAACAGAACAATATCATACTCACCAGCTTCAAGCTGCTGTCCCATATGCAGACCAGAGGGTCCTAGGTAGTTGTGAGAGGGAGTTATTTTCAGCAGACTCACATGTCGCCTTGGTACATGATGGATGCATCATGTCTGCACATCTACAGGACTAATTACAATAATACAAAATGTCCTCTCCTCACCATAGATATGCACATCTGTGCATTGGAAAACCCCATCCACAACTGCAATCGCACCTGACACATGGATGTAGATACAATACAGATACATGTATGTCTGATACATTAGTGTGCCTGCATGCCTCTTGTCCAGTGTGTGTGTGTGTGTGTGTGTGTGTGTGTGTGTGTGTGTGTGTGTGTGTGTGTGTGTGTGTGTGTGTGAGTGCACCTCCACAATGTTTCCCTCAGCTTCATGGATTGTGCATTGGGCAAGTGCACCACGTTTGGCGAGGAGCTCCTCTGTGAGTGTCAGTAGTAGGGTCTGGATGGCTGGGCCCCCACCTGTGGTTAGCTGGTCCCTCACTACAGCAGCAGCCCATTGACAGGCATGGTGGATGAGGTCGGTGGCCCAATGCTTCAGATGCTCATAAGTTCTGCTGTGCAGGCTGGCATCATTTACCCTGTGGACCACACTGTTCCACAGGGTGGTCCTTTCCCACACATCTTCTGCTCTCCATCCAAATAACAGAGCATAATGTCCAATCACATATTGGGTGATGATGTCAGTTTCTCCAACAAAGAATGCTGGTAGGCGAGCACTCTGCATGTTACCTAGAAGACGTAAATAGGAAAAAGGTCACAGGAACTCATTGGGTTGTCAAATTGCACATCAGCAGTGGATATTATTTGCAAATAATCCACAATACACCATAACCCTCCAAGCTATCATGACTATAGCAGCTTCCATTACACTCCTGTCCCTGAGCTATCTTATTCCCCCCAATGTTGGACATTTGATTGCATAATCCTCTATTCTCCATTCATTTCTGTGCAGAGGGTTGACAGTGGGCATCTTCCATGTGGATGGTGTATGGATGGCGGCAGGTCTGTGTTTGACTGTGGTGTGTGATGGAGCTGTGAGCACATGCCTGAGTTCATGTAGGAGGCAGACAGTGATGTTATTATGCCCCATGAAAATATGCTCTTGTTGCCATAAGCAGGCAATATGTACATGCTCATCATTCCTGAGGGGAGGAGTGTGCTTGATGTGAATATCCCTCTGTACAACTAGGGTGGACAGGGTGGCGATCTTCCCACCTAACCTGTATAATGCAGGTTGCCTATATCCATGGCATGTGTGTATGAGGTGTTCTTTACCCCCAGTACAGGGTGCATTGTATTATTTCCTCTGAGACTTACAACACATGTGGAGACACAGTTGCAGTTGTCCTTGGTGGTGTGGATATGTCTGATTTGTAGTCATACTCAGCCTTACAGGAAGGCACCTGTGAACTTACATGCTTGCTCAGTTATATGTGGACTTGCTTCCAAGATTTTGCCTGCACCTATGTATCACTGTACAGCCAATGTAGCAACTTATAATGCATTTTGTATATTGTTGCTGTCCACCAAAGGAGATTACTCCACCTTGGTGGAGGCTGGTTATATAGGTCAGGTACTGCTGTGTCCATATAGCTATGGTGGATAAAAAGGGTACACACCCCTGTTACACTGCCTGGTATTTGTGCAATTGGAACATGACACCACAGTAACTCATTTCAAAACAATTCCCACCTGTAATGTGACTTATCGCCTGTACAATTCAATTAAAAACATAATCTGGTCTGTGAAAACATATGGAAATAATACTCAGTACAACAAGACAGTTGAATGAGTGTGCACACCCTTAAACTGATATGTTGTGTATGCACCTCTTGAGATGGTTACAGCATTCATCCATCTTGGTCTGGATTCTAACATCATGGCACATCTTCACTTGGCAATAGTTGCTCACCTTCGTAGGAACACCTTTGATTGTATTTCAATGTAATTGAACAGGTTAGGGGTCACATTCAAGATGATAAACATTATGAAATGATCTTCTGTGGTCTGATTGTCATACAGCACACAAACCTGGCATTCCAACAGGGGTGTGTACACCTGTGATAGCCACTGTATATAGGTGTTGATATAGCTGGTAGTGGTAGGCATGGACAGAGGGTCATAACACAGTTGGACACTTCTCTGATTAATACCTGATAATCATGCCTAGTCTAGTACCCATATCAGTTTCATGGCAATGCAACAGCCAGTAGCTTGTACACATTTATGTCTGTTGTATGCACTAACACTGATATTACACACATGTGCCACATGCACAACCTATATACCTGACTGCTTGAAACCCATGTTATTAGTTCTGTGCCTTCCAGCTGAACATATGCATACATGCATGTGCTCAGTTGATACATTATATACATTTCTGTTCTATATTAGTATGGCACACTGTATTTACAGACTTGCTGCTCAATCATACTTCTCAACCTGTTACAGCAGTATGTCTGGACAATGGCACACATAAATGGGTGTCAATAGTGACATCAGTATTGATACTGTATTAATATAGCTGCACCATATATTAGTATGTTGATTGCACAATAAGTTTTGACATCACTGTGATAACCTGGAAGATGTCCAACAGTCATAAGTAGGCTACTATTTTACAATGTCATTGCTCACAGACCTGCCAATGGTTTGGCTGACAGAACAGAGGTATATGAGTATGTGACTAAAGATATCAGTCACAAATGTGATTATTGTTCAGCAGAACAATGTACAGTTGAATGTTATTAATTCAATATATCTCATGCAGTTCAACACATGTCTACAACAGTACTTTAGTATGCACATGCCCTCTATAGGTCTCTTAGCATTACAAGACAAACGTGTCATACTCAATCATAGGTAACATGGATATGGAAAACATCCCATTAACTGGCCTAGCAGTGGCACAGTCGCAACTGTTTGACAGACACCACTGGGGTTGTCATATATGAGCTGTCCTTTCCCAGGGTGAGTCAGGCTGCTGAGCTGAGATCCTACCTTGCAACCTCTCAGAGCATCACATCTGGACAAAGCCTAAAATGATGGGGGGATAAATAGGGACAGACTTTAGATATTCCTGTTACAAACATAGGAAGGTTATAGAATTATGTATTTTGCATTACCATGTATATTCTTAAGGATGTGGAGTCTTAAACTCAAGAGTTTGTCATTACTTGATAACTTCAGTCCTTAGCTATTTGCCAGAAAAGTACAGATTTAGGAGGAACAGACAACAAATATGATGGTAAAATGTGGACATTCTGTGAAGATATGTACAGTTGAGAGATATGTGTGATATCTCCCACTACAGAGAGGCCCAGATGCTATGGCCATAGCAGCTGTTCAGCAGGACATGAGTACAACAAGTCTTGTTGGGACATATATTCCTCCAAATCATAATCCTCATTATTACAAATGAAGTACTATATTCAATTACATGCTTACATGTTCCACTTACCATTTATCTTTCTTATCTTTTCCAGTTTATGTTTCCCTCTCTCTCTCTCTCTCTCCATGCATTACAGGGATAGATCTGGTTTGAATAAGTGGCAGCATGGCTTTTGTAGGTGATGC